>NC_041384.1:289777953-289789019 GCF_002162155.2 Triticum dicoccoides
ATATACTTGAGGTTTTGGGCTGCTAGAGACACGATTCAATCTCCTTCTTGGCGCAGCCCTACCCCTCTCCCTCCTCGTCTCTTGCGGTGCTTGGCGAAGCCCTGCTGGAGTACCACGCTCCTCCACCACCACCACGCCGTCGTGCTGTTGCTGGATGGAGTCTCACCCAACCTCTCCTTCTCCCCTTGCTGGATCAAGGCATAGGAGACGTCACCGGGCTGTACGTGTGTTGAACACGGAGGGGCCGTCCGTTCGGCACTAGGATCATCGGTGATTTGGATCACGACGAGTACGACTCCATCAACCCCGTTCACTTGAACGCTTCCGCTTAGCGATCTACAAGGGTATGTAGATGCACTCTCCTTCCCCTCGTTGCTAGATTACTCCATAGATTGATCTTGGTGATGCGTAGAAAATTTTGAATTTCTGCTACGTTCCCCAACAGTGGCATCATGAGCTAGGTCTATGCGTAGTTACTATGCACAAGTAGAACACAAAGTAGTTGTGGGCGTCGATATTGTCAATTATCTTGCCGTTACTAGTCTTATATTGATTCGGCGGCATCGTGGGATGAAGCGGCCCGGACCAACCTTACATGTACGCTTACGTGAGACCAGTTTCACCGACTGGCATGCACTAGTTGCATAAGGTGGCTAGCGGGTGTCTGTCTCTCCCACTTTAGTCGGATCGGATTCGATGAAAAGGGTCCTTATGAAGGATAAATAGAAATTGGCATATCACGTTGTGGTTTTCGCGTAGGTAAGAAACGTTCTTGCTAGAAACCTATAGCAGCCATGTAAAAACTTGCAACAATAATTAGAGGATGTCTAACTTGTTTTTTCAGCAAGTGTTTTGTGATGTGATATGGCCAAAGGATGTGATGAATGATATATGTGATGTATGAGATGATCATGTTCTTGTAATAGGAATCACGACTTACATGTCGATGAGTATGACAACCGGCGGGAGCCATAGGAGTTGTCTAAATTTATTTATGACCTGCTTGTCAACATAAACGTCATGTAATTACTTTACTGTATTGCTAAAGCGTTAGCCATAGTAGTAGAAGTAATAGATGACGAGACAACTTCAAGAAGACACGATGATGGAGATCATGGTGTCATGCCGGTGAAAACGATGATCATGGAGCCCCGAAGATGGAGATCAAAAGGAGCAAAATGATATTGGCCATATCATGTCACTTTTTGATTGCATGTGATGTTTATCATGTTTTTGCATCTGATTTGCTTAGAACGACGGTAGTAAATAAGATGATCCCTCATTAAAATTTCAAGAAAGTGTTCCCCCTAACTGTGCACCGTTGTGAATGTTCGTTGTTTCGAAGCACCACGTGATGATCGGGTGTGATAGATTCTAACGTTCGAATACAACGGGTCTTGACGAGCCTAGCATGTACAGACATGGCCTCAGGATACATGCAAAACACTTAGGTTGACTTGACGAGCCTAGCATGTACAGACATGTCCTCGGAACACGGAAGACCGAAAGGTCGAACATGAGTCGTATAGAAGATACGATCAACATGAAGATGTTCACCGATGATGACTAGTCCGTCTCACGTGATGATCGGACACGGCCTAGTTGACTCGGATCATGTAATCACTTAGATGACTAGATGGATGTCTATCTGAGTGGGAGTTCATAAGATGAACTTAATTATCCTGAACATAGTCAAAAGGTCTTCGCAAATTATGTCGTGGCTCGCGCTTCAGTTCTACTGTTTAGATATGTTCCTAGAGAAAATTTAGTTGAAAGTTGATAGTAGCAATTATGCGGACTAGGTCCGAAACTGAGGATTGTCCTCATTGCTTCATAGAAGGCTTATGTCCTTAATGCACCGCTCAGTGTGCTGAACCTCGAACGTCATCTGTGGATGTTGCGAACATCTGACATACACATTTTGATAACTACGTGATAGTTCAGTTAAACGGTTTAGAGTTGAGGCACCAAAGACGTTTTGAAACGTCACGAAACATATGAGATGTTTCGAGGGCTGAAATTGGGATTTCAGGCTTGTGCCCACATCAAGAGGTATAAGACCTCCGACGATTTTCTTAGCCTACAAACTAAGGGAGAAAAGCTCAATTGTTGAGCTTGTGCTCAGATTGTCTGAGTACAACAATCATTTGAACCAAGTGGGAGTTGATCTTCCAGATGAGATAGTGATGTTTCTCCGAAGTCATTACCACCAAGCTGCTAGAGCTTCGTGATGAACTATAACATATCAGGGACATATATGATGATCCTTGAGATATTCGCGATGTTTGACACCACAAAAGTAGAAATCAAGAAGCAGCATCAATTGTTGATGGTTGGTGAAACCACTAGTTTCAAGAAGGGAAAGGGCAAGGGCAAGAAGGGATACTTCATGAAACGGCAATTCAGCTGCTGCTCTAGTGAAGAAACCCATGGTTGAACCCAAACCCGAGACTAAGTGCTTCTGTAATAAGAGGAACAACCACTGAAGCAGAATTACCCTAGATACTTGGTAGATGAGAAGGCTGGCAAGGTCGATAGAAGTATATTGGATATACATTGTGTTAATGTGTACTTTACTAGTACTCCTAGTAGCACCATGGTATTAGATACCGGTTTGGTTGCTAAGTGTTAGTAAACTCGAAATAAAAGGCTGCGGAGTAAACGGAGACTAGCTAAAGGTGAGCTGGCGATATGTGTTGGAAGTTTTTCCAAGCTTGATGTGATCAAGCATCGCATGCTCCCTCTACCATCGAGATTGGTGTTTGCGTTGAGCATAGACATGATTGGATTATGTCTATCGCAATACGGTTATTCATTTAAGGAGAATAATGGTTACTCTGTTTATTTGAATAATACCTTCAATGGTCTTGCACCTAAAATGAATGGTTTATTGAATCTCGATCGTAGTGATACACATGTTCATGCCAAAATATATAAGATAGTAATGATAGTACCACCTACTTGTGGCACTACCACGTAAGTCATATCGGTATAAAACGCATGAAGAAGCTCCATGTTTATGGATCTTTGGGCTCACTCGTTTTTGAAAAGTTCGAGACATGCGAACCATGTCTATTGGTGTATATGCATGAAGAAACTCCATGCAAATGGAATGTTTGGACTCACTTGATTTTGAATCACTTGAGACATGCAAATCATACCACATGGGCAAGATGACTGAAAGCCTCGTTTTTAGTAAAATGGAACTAGAAAGCAACTTGGTGGAAGTAATACATTTTGATGTGTGCAGTCCAATGAGTGCTGAGGCGTGTAGTGGATATTGTTATGTTCTTACTTCACAGATGATTTGAGTAGATGTTGAGTACATTTACTTGATGAATCACGAGTCTGAATTATTGAAAGGTTCAAGTAATTTCAGGGTGAAGTTGAAAGATCGTCGTGACAAGAGGATAAAATATCTATGATATGATCATAGAAATGAATATCTGAATTACGAGTTTGGCACAGAATTAAGACATTGTGGAAATTGTTTCACAACTAATACAGCCTGGAACACCATAGTGTGATGGTGTGTTCGAACATCATAACTGCACCCTATTGGATATGATGCATACCATGATGTCTCTTATCGAATTACCACGATAGTTTATGGGTTAGGCATTAGAGACAACCACATTCACTTTAAATAGGGCACCACGTAATTCTGATGAGATGACACCGTATGAACTATGGTTTAGAGAAACCTAAGCTGTCATTTCTTAAAAGTTTGGGGCTGCGTCGCTTATGCGAAAAAGTTTCAGGCTGATAAGCTCGAACCCAAAGCGGATAAATGCATCTTCATAGGACACCCAAAACAGTTGGGTATACCTCCTGTCTCAGATCCGAAAGCAATAAGGGATTGTTTCTAGAATCGGGTCCTTTCTCGAGGAAAAGTTTCTCTCGAAAGAATTGAGTGGGAGGATGGTGGAGACTTGATGTGGTTATTGAATCGTCTCTTCAACTAGTGTGTGGAAGGGCACAAGGAGTTGTTCCTGTGGCACCTACACCAATTGAAGTGGAAGCTTATGATAGTGATCATGAAACTTCAGATCAAGTCACTACCAAACCTCGTGGGATGACAAGGATGCATACTACTTCAGAGTGGTATGTAATCCTATCTTGGAAGTCATGTTGCCAGACAACAATGAACCTACGAGCTATGGAGAAGCGATGGTGGGCCTGGATTCCAAAATGGCTCGAGGCCATATAATCCAAGAGAGGATCCATATATGAAAACAAAGTGTAGACTTTGGAAGAACTACTTGATGGTCATAAGGCTGTTAGGTACATATGGATCTTTAAAAGGAAGACGGACAATGATGGTATGTATCACCATTAAGAAAGCTCGACTTGTCATTAAGATGTTTTCCGACAAGTTCAAGGAGTTGACTACAATGAGACTTTCTCACTCGTAGCGATGCTAAGAGTCTGTTCGAATTATATTAGCGATTACTGCATTATTTATGAAATCTTGGAGATAGGATGTCAAAGCATTGTTTCCTCGACGATTTTCTTGAGGAAAGGTTGTATGTGATACAACCGGAAGTTTTTGTCAATCCTGAAAGATGCTAACAAGTATGCAAAGCTCCAGCAATCCTTCTAAGGACTGGAGTAAGCATCTCGGAGTTGGAATGTATGCTTTGATGAGATGATCAAAGATTTTGGGTGTATACAAAGTTTATGAGAAACTTGTATTTCCAAAGAAGTGAGTGGGAGCACTATAGAATTTCTGATGAATATATGTTGTTGACATATTGTTGATCAGAAATGACATAGAATTTCTGGAAAGCATATAGGGTTATTTGGAAAGTGTTTTTCAATGGAAAGCCTGGATTAAGCTACTTGAACATTGAGCATCAAGATCTATAAGGATAGATCAAAACGCTTAATGGTACTTTCAAATGAGCACATACCTTGACATGATCTTGAAGGTGTTCAAGATGGATCAGTCAAAGAAGGAGTTCTTGCCTGAGTTGTAAGGTATGAAGTTAAGACTTAAAGCTTGACCATGGCAGAAGAAAGAGGAAGGACGAAGGTCGTCCCCTATGTTTTTGTCATAGGCTCTATACGGTGTGCCATGCTGAGTACCGCACCTGATGTGTGCCTTGCCACATATCTGGCAAGAGGGTACAAAGGTAATCTAGGAGTAGATCACCAGATAGCAGTCTAAATTATCCTTAGAGGAACAAGGATATGTTTCTCGGTTATGGAGGTGATAAAGAGTTTGACGTAAAGAGTTACGTCGATGCAAGCTTAACACCTATCCGGATAGCTCTGAGTAGAGATACCGGATACGTATAATGGAGCAACAATTTAGAATAGCTCCAAGTAGAACAGTTATTTGAAATGGCTCCAAATGTAGCATAGTAGTTGCATCTACAAGATGACATAGAAATTTGTGAAGTACATACGGATCTGAATGTTGCAGACCCGTTGACTGAAACCTCTCTCACAAGCATAACATGATCAAATCCAGAACTCTTGGATGTTGGTCACATGGCGATGTGACCTGTGAGTGTTAATCACATGGCAATGTGAACTAGATTATTGACTCTAGTGCAAGTGGGAGACTGTTGGAAATATGCCCTAGAGGCAATAATAAATTGGTTATTATTATATTTCCTTGTTCATGATAATCGTTTATTATCCATGCTAGAATTGTATTTATAGGAAACTCAGATACATGTGTGGATACATAGACAACACCATGTCCCTAGTAAGCCTCTAATTGACTAGCTTGTTGATCAAT
Source organism: Triticum dicoccoides (assembly GCF_002162155.2). Classification (NCBI taxonomy): domain Eukaryota; kingdom Viridiplantae; phylum Streptophyta; class Magnoliopsida; order Poales; family Poaceae; genus Triticum; species Triticum dicoccoides. The sequence continues at coordinate 289,783,703 of NC_041384.1, forward strand.
AGATGGTTACGGTTTCCTGACCATGGACATTGGATGTCATTGATAACGGGATCACATCATTAGGAGAATGATGTGATGGACAAGACCCAATCCTAAGCCTAGCACAAAGATCGTGTAGTTCATATACTAATGCTTTTATAATGTGAAGTATCATTTCCTTAGACCATGAGATTGTGCAACTCCCGGATACCGTAGGAGTGCTTTGGGTGTGCCAAACATCACAATGTAACTGGGTGGCTATAAAGGTACACTACAGGTATCTCCGAAAGTGTCTGTTGGGTTGTCACGAATCGAGACTGGGATTTGTCACTTCATGTATACGGAGAGGTATCTCTGGGCCCACTCAGTAGGACATCATCATAATGTGCACAATGTGATCAAGGAGTTGATCACGGGATGATGTGTTACGGAACGAGTAAAGAGACTTGCCGATAATGAGATTGAACAAGGTATCGGGATACCGACGATCGAATCTCGGGCAAGTATCGTACCGATAGACAAAGGGAATTGTATACGGGATTGATTAAGTCCTTGACATCATGGTTCATCCGATGAGATCATCGTGGAACATGTGGGAGCCAACATGGGTATCCAGATCCCTCTGTTGGTTATTGACCGGAGAGTTATCTCGGTCATGTCTGCATGGTTCCCGAACCCGTAGGGTCTACACACTTAAGGTTCGATGATGCTAGGGTTATAGGGAATAGATATATGTGGTTACCGAATGTTGTTCGGAGTGCCGGATGAGATCCCGGACATCACGAGGAGTTCCGGAATGGTCCGAAGGTAAAGATTTATATATGGTAAGTCCTGTTTTGGTCACCGGAAAAGTTTCGGGTTTTATCGGTAATGTACCGGGACCACCGGGAGGGTCCCGGTGGTCCACCAAGTGGGGCCACCAGCCCCGGAGGACTGCATGGGCCAAGAGTGGGAGGGGACCAGCCCTAGGTGGGCTGGTGCGCCCCCCACCAAGGCCCAAGGCGCAAGGGAGAGTGGAAGGGGGCAAACCCTAGGCTCAGATGGGCCTAAGGCCCACCTAGTGGTGCGCCCCCCTCTCTCCCCCCTTGGCCGCCCCCCTAGATGGGATCTAGGGCTGGCCGCCACCCCTAGGGGTGGAAACCTAGGTGGGGGCGCAGCCCCTTTCCTCCCCCTATATATACTTGAGGTTTTGGGCTGCCAGAGACACGATTCAATCTCCTTCTTGGCGCGGCCCTACCCCTCTCCCTCCTCGTCTCTTGCGGTGCTTGGTGAAGCCCTACTGGAGTACCACGCTCCTCCACCACCACCACGCCGTCGTGCTGCTGCTGGATGGAGTCTTCCCCAACCTCTCCTTCTCCCCTTGCTGGATCAAGGCGTAGGAGACGTCACCGGGCTGTACGTGTGTTGAACATGGAGGTGCCGTCCGTTCGGCACTAGGATGATCGGTGATTTGGATCACGACGAGTACGACTCCATCAACCCCGTTCACTTGAACGCTTCCGCTTAGCAATCTACAAGGGTATGTAGATGCACTCTCCTTCCCCTCGTTGCTAGATTACTCCATAGATTGATCTTTGTGATGCATAGAAAATTTTGAATTTCTGCTACGTTCCCCAACAGGGTCGCTACAAGATGGTATGAGAGCACACGCTGAATGTAGGACGCGACCACGAGGAAAAGCCACATGGTACTCTACTCTACATATTTCTAACTCTTGTCCATTTCTACTCTATAGATGGCGGACCCAAGGAACATGTTCACGCAACCGGATGACGACACCCCTTTCGGACGACACTTGAAGGAAGTCACTAGGTGTAACGCCCTCGATGCGGCTATATCTCCTACGTGTCGAAGCACGACTTAGAGGCATAACCGCATTGAAAGCATTGTCGCAAGTAAGGTAATCTTCACAACAACCCATGTAAATATATAAAAGGGGAAAGGATACATAGTTGGCTTACACTCGCCACATCACACAAATACATGAATAACATTACAATCATCCAATACACTCATGGTCCGACTACGGTACCAAAATAAAGATCAACCCCAACATGCGACACGGTCCCCGATCGCCCCAACTAGGCACCACTACTGATCATCTGGGAAAGACACATAGTAACGACGAGAGTCTTCATCGAACTCCCACTTGAGCTAAAGCGCATCGTTTGGAATGGTATCATCGGTCCCTGCATCTGGTTTTGGAAGTAAACTGTGAGTCACGGGGACTCAGCAATCTCGCACCCTTGCGATCAAGACTATTTAAGCTTATAGGTAAGGCAAGGTAATATGTGGAGCTGCAGTAAGCGACTAGCATATATGGTGGCTAACCTGTTCGCAAAAGAGAGCGAGAAGAGAAGGCAAAAGCACGGTTGAACAACTATGATCAAGAAGTGATCCTAGAACAACCTACGTCAAGCATTACTCCAACACCGTCTTCACTTCCCGGACTCTGCCGAGAAGAGACCATCACGGTTACACACGCGGTTGATTCATTTTAATTAAGTTAAGTTTCATGTTATCTACAACCGGACATTAACAAATTCCCATCTGCCCATAACCGCGGGCACGGCTTTCGAAAGTTCAAATCCCTGCAGGGGTGTCCCAACTTAGCCCATCACAATCTCTCACGGTCAACGAAGGATATTCCTTCTCCCGAGACATTCCGATCAGACTCGGCATCTCGGTTTTACAAGACATCCTCGACAATGGTAAAACATGTCCAACAACACCGCCCGAATGTGCCGACAAATCCCGATAGGAGCTGCACATATCTCGTTCTCAGGACACACTCAGATGAGACATCCTACGAGTAAAACCAACCCTCAAGTTGCCCCGAGGTGACCCCGCAGTCTACTCGGTCGGACCAACACTCAGAGGAGCACTGGCCCAGGGGGGGTTTAAATAAAGATGACCCTTGGGCTCCGGAAACCCAAGGGAAAAAGAGGCTAGGTGGCAAATGGTAAAACCAAGGTTGGGCATTGCTGGAGGAGTTTTATTCAAGGCAAACTGTCAAGGGGTTTCCATTATGACCCAACCGCGTAAGGAACGCAAAATCCGGGAACATAACACCGAGATGACGGAAACTAGGGCGGCAAGAGTGGAACAAAACACTAGGCAAAAGGCTGAGCCTTCCACCCTTTACCAAGTATATATATGCATTAAGATAAACAAGATAATATTGTGATATCCCAACATTAAACAATATTCCAACAAGGAACGATCTCCAATCTTCACCTGCAACTAGCAACGCTATAAGAGGGGTTGAGCAAAGCGGTAACATAGCCAAAACAACGGTTTGCTAGGACATGGTGGGTTAGAGGTTTGACATGGCAATATGGGAGGCATGGTAAGCCAGTGGTAGGTATCGTAGCATAGGCATACCAAAAGAGCGAGCATCTAGCAAGCAAAGATAGAAGTGATTTCAAGGGTATGGTCATCTTGCCTGCAAAGTTGTCAAAGTTGACTTGATCCTCGTAAGAAAACTCAACAGGCTCCTCGTTCGTGAACTTGTCTCCCGGCTCTACCCAAAAAAGAACAATAAGCAAACGGAACACAATCAACCACGTGCAATGCTCAAACAACATGATGCAAACATGGTATGATATGCGGGATGCGGTATGTGATGCATATGCAAGATTTGACAAGGAATGATTGAACCTAGCCTCAACCTAGAAATCTAAGAGTTCCACTGGAAAGGTGGTGTGATTTCGGTTGAAATCGATATAAAGATCACCGGAATCGGATGCACGGTTTGGAAAAGGCAAGCAAAACAAATATGGCACCAGTCTGCGATAATCAGCAACTAGCCATCTAAATGCATCAAGATAATTATGCTAAAGCACTCAAACATGACAAAAAAATACATGGAAGGGATCCAATCATGATGATTGACAAAAGATGAACACTGAGCTACGGCTAGTTCATCCATTAACAGGTCCAAACAATCATGGCAAAAGTGCAAACGATAACAGGTTTCAGACTTAGTGAAATTAACACAAGTCTGGAATTTATCATCAGGAAGCACACTTTAGAGCATGGAAACTACATGCTACAGGAAATTAACATGGCAAATCTAGGCATGGCATGAAGCTAGTCAAAGCACTTAACAAAAGTCCCTTAGTCACCTTGAGCCAAAAAGGATCAGAAAATACGATTGCAAGCATGTGAACATGGCAAAAACATAAACAGATCTCAGACTTAGTGAAAAACTGGAGCATGCAAATCAGTTAACGAGTAGGCATGTTCACGAGCTCGATGCACTCACTACAGAGCATGGCATGACAAACTAAGCATACAACCATCAAGAATACATGGCATAGAAGCTATACATGTCAAGAACAACAACATAGCATGCACGGATCAGTAGCAACATCCTCGGCAAAATCGCTAACAAGTCAACAATCTGCCAGGATTCACGATATAACAAAAATTAGAGCTCGATTGACTCAAGCTAGGTTGCTCCAAAAATGCAAAAAAAGACATGGATGGATAGAGCAGCACAATGTTAACAAATCATTCTTACTGATCATCCTCAAAAGAGGCACGAATCACTAGGAAACAACATGAACATATGGCATATCAACAAAATCAGGACAAGGACTTAGTGAAATTCTAAGTCCCTGAAATCAGCATTACCGATTACGCTACTTTGCAAGCTTGTGCTACTCACCACAAATATCACAGAAATACATGGTAAGCACCTCTGTAAAGATGGAATGGCATATAACAAAACACATGTAGAGCTCAGGATCATATCATGCACACATTAATCATGGCAAAAATGACAAATAGCTATTTGATGAAACAGATCTGACAAATTCACCACATAGCCCTCTTCCAACAGCATTTCGGGCATCAAGATGAGCTCAAATGAAAATGACGCAATGAGATGAATTGATTTACTCTTTGAGGCGAACATTTTGATATGCTACACACGCAAATCGGAGCTATGGATCCGGAGATACGATATGATGAAGATTGCAAAAAAATAAGAGGAGAGGGGAAAGTCAACCCAGATCTAGGGTTCGGACACTGTAGCAGCGGATCGGGCACTGTAGCAGATCGAACTTCGCCGGAGAAGGGGCGACGGTGGCTGGACATGGGGATCGCCGGAGTTAGCTGCGGTGGCCGGAGACGCGGTGCACGCGGTGGCCGGAGAAGGTAGGGGTCGTCGGACTTGACGCAGACGTCGAGGGGCGGCGAGGCGGCGACCTGCAGCGTCGACAGTGGTGGCGCGCGACGAGCTCGAAGGCGGCCGCGGCGGTCGGCAATGGTGGCGGCGGTGGTCGGCACCGGGGCCTGCGGTGGCGGCGGCGCCGGCGTCGGGAAGGCGGCG
>NC_041384.1:289789537-289823172 GCF_002162155.2 Triticum dicoccoides
ACGATGCGACGGCGGGCGCCGATGGGCCGGGGAGGGCCGGAGATGGGCCCCGCGGGCCGCGGCGGGTGCGGACGGCGATGTGGGGCTCAGGCGCCACATGGCGCTTTAGGAGTGGACGCGGTGAGGGCAGACATGTCCGGCCGAGCAGATCTCGTCCGGCGGCGTGAGGAGGGGATTTTTTCTAGGGTTAGGGTGGATTTTGCCCGAAATTTCGGAGGGGGAGTCCTATTTATACCTAGAAGGAGCTAGGAGGCTCCAAATGGAGTGCGGTTTTCGGCCACACGATCGTGATCGAACGCTCTATATGATAGAATGGGTTTAGGTGCGTTTTGGGCCAAATTGGAAGGGTGTTGGGCTGCAACACATACAAGCCTTCTCGGTCCCTCGGTTAACCATTGGAGTATCGAACGAAGTCCAAATGGCACGAAACTTGACAGGCTGTCTACTTGTAGGAAACCAAGGCCACATGGCAAGTCTCGGTCCAATCCGGAAATGTTTAACCCCCACACACGAAAAGAGGTAGAAAGGTGCACCGGAGGAGATAGGAGTGCCGGAATGCAAAACGGACAACGGGGAAAATGCTCGGATGCATGAGACGAACATGTATGCAAATGCAATGCACGTGATGACATGATATGAGATGCATGACAAAGGCAACAACACACGGAGACAAGAACCCGAACCCGAGGTAAATAAAATAACTTAGGGCCGGAAATGGCAAGAGTTGGGATACATATAAGGTAAAATACATCCGGGGTGTTACACTAGGTACCTGAACATTGGCATACCAAGCTTCACTGGAACCTTCACCGCCACTTTACCAGAAGAGGAGCGCTGGACGATTCAAGTTCGTGTTCCAGGAAGAACTTTTGCACCAATTATCGAGCCCATCAATATTTCCTCTGATGCACCAACCTGGAGTTTAGGAAAGAGCATCGCCGCCCACATCGCCATTGGACGCATAGGAGAGGTGTACAACAAGGATCTTAAGGACACCACCTACCAGATATGTGGACGTCGAGATGAGTAATGGGAGATGATTCACACCAGAATGGATAAATCCATTGCAGCTTACATACAAGAGTTGAACTAGCACATTCGATGCTATGAGAACTAGATGTGCGCCAACATGACAGACACGAAGAAGGTGATGACCCGAAACATTTAGCTAGAAGAGGAACTCAAGGCTACATAGGATGGATATGAAGAGGAAATTGATGTACTACTAGAGCAGAATGAAGACCTGAAGAGGAAGCTAGGAATATTCATGGGGGATCCTGAACCTGGAGTGGACATTCGTTTAGAAGACTACATCATACTAGACGACCCCAACTCCGACCCCGACACTGATGATGATTACGAAGATGAAGCTGGAGCAGATATTATGGAGTCTTCCACCGATCAAAATTTCTAGTCGACCACTATATTACCATTTGAGTTCTTCCATGTATATAGTAATTCGTTCGTGATATTTTGTAACGGTAGCTTAGATATATTTTATGAATCTTGTTTGATATTGAATGGTGCGGAATGAATATGTTTGTCGCATGTGCATATGGGTAGTGAACTATCGCTTTAGACTTCAGTCTATTCTATTCTCACCCTCTAAACCTATCAGATGCCTCCGAGACATGACCCCACATTCTCCTTCCCACCGGAGCTCACTCAGTTGATCGAATAGAAGAATTCTTTGATGGAGCTACTTGTCTAGAACGAAGGCAACAACAACAACCCACCGCCACCACCCCCCGTTGACAACTTAGCCCGATTCTTAAGGTTGAACCCGCCGGTGTTCTCTGGTAGCACCGAGCCGATTGTTGCTGATGACTGGCTCCACAAGATTGGAAGGGAGCAGACCACCACAGGTTGCACAGATGCTGAGAAGGTGCGCTTTGCCGCACATCAACTAGATGGACCCACAACCTCATGGTGGGAGAACTACACTGCCACTTTCTCGTGGCCAATGTGACTTCTGATTAATTTCAGCAGACATTCCACACCGCACATGTCTCAGCTGGAGCTATGAGTATGAAGAAGCGTGAGTTCCGCAACTTACGCTAGGTAAATTGTACTATGGCGCAGTACGTGGATGAATTCAGCAAGTTAGCGTGTTATGCCCCAGATGATGTGGTCATAGATGACGTGAAACAGGAGAAGTTTAGCGAGGGGCTGGATGACGGGCTGATGATGCGAAGCATCCTACGATCATCCCCATGTTCACTTCGACCACTCCCCATGACCCAAGGATACAAAAGATGAGACCTCGACTACACGCCATTGGACGCAAGGTGAACTCGTTCCTCTGCGAACCGTCACTTTCCACATGTGAGACATGGCTACTACCTCAAACATATGTGATGTGCATGACCAGGAACCAAGAGGGAGACCATGGACAAGATGGCGAGTACACCAAGCACGAGGAACAAGAGGAATAGCTGCAAGAAGAACTACAACCATCGGACGACCGCTCCAAACCGGACGTCCGGTCCTGAAGGCCACACCAGAACACCCGCGGCAACTGAAGTCTACAGCGGCCGGACGACCGCCAGACGCCGGACGTCCGACACTCGTCAGCCACCGGACGACCGACGCCAAATGGAAATCCAGTGCCACCTATCCCGAGCCAAAACGCTGGATGTCCGACAAGTACCGAACGACCAGACCCTTGCGAGCCACCGGACGACCGGCGCCTGTCTGTGTGCAGAGTATCGGGCCGAGGCTGATGTATCCCCCACTTACCCCTTCGTGGCCCTAGACTATATATACTCCTCCAACTCCTCCAATTAGGGTTAGCATTGGTTTAGCTCATACTTGAGATAGAGCTTTGCTCATCTATACAGATCTAGTCTTTGAGAGAGACCGCGACCCCTCTTCGGAGAAGATCCACGTTGGATTCAAGACCTCCTCACGGAGAAAACCCCCATCAAGACCTCCTTGCGGAGAAGAACCAGTTACCCTTTGTATCATCCCTTGTTGACTTTGGATTGTGTGATCTCTATGTGTACTTGGATCTAGCATATGTATGATCGTTTTTATTGGTTTGAGTGATTCTCTCGTGTTTCCCTTCGTGTTTACTCTTGGGTTTCCTCTCATGTTCTTCGTGTTCTTCGCGGGATCCGCTCCTTTCGTGAAATATCGGCCGTATAGGGTTCCACCCTACATCATCTTGGATTAGAGCAAGGTTGATCACGAATTTGGAGCCTCTACCTCTTCGTTTTCTAGCTTGATTTTGTTGTGTTCTTTCCCATTTTCGAAAATTCCCACAAAAAATAGCCCTAATTTTTTGTGATTTGTTGGTTTGATGATGTTTTGTTGATTTTGATCCATGAATTTGCTTGGTTTCAAGTGGATCTAGCATTTCCCCAAGTTTTCCCATCTTTCATCCATGAAATCTGCTCAATTTTGACCCCCAAATCCCCAATTTCCGCCCAAAATCGCGTCCAGAATCTCGGATCTCGAGTTGACCCCGACCCACCGGACGACCGACGTTTCGACGGACGTCCGGAGCCCTTTGAGCCACCGGAATTCCGACACTTACCGAACGACCGGAACCCCTAACCCGAGCTAACATTAGCAGATTTCTGACCCGATCGGACGTCCGATGACCGGACATCCGTCCATTTCCGGACGTCCGCTACATGTAGATATCAACTTCGCCTGATTTTTGTTTCGGCCATTACTAATTCGTCCGAACTCCGATTTTGACGTTCTTTAGCTCGTTTTGAAGCTCTTTACATCCCCCTTCTCAAAAAAATACTACCAACATCATTTGACTCCATCAAATTTTTGGAACTTTGGCATCTTTGCGTAGGGCTTCCAGCACATCATCCGCTATACCACCACCGACTTCCGCACCCTAACCCATCTTGATCCCCATTGCTTATGTGGTTGTTTGAGTTGTGATTCGAGTCTCCTAAGGTGTTTCAGCTACTTCGGGACGGTTTCTTCTTCATAAACCACCACCACCACTTCCGCATAGGCTTGGCCTCCATACACTTCCGCCACCCCAACTTAACCCAATTTTGTTTGAGTTGTGAGTTGTGTCTCCTAAGGTGTTTCGGCTACTTAGGGACGGTGACCTTCAACTCCGAATCACGTAACCCAACACAACCTCCACTTCCGCAAAACCACCTCCGCTTTCCCACTACCACCATTTTGACATTTGCCTTTGAGATTTTGAGTTCACGGTTTTTCCCTTTCCTAAGGTGTTTCGGCTACTTTGGGACGCGTCTCCATCATCTTGGTATTTACATCAAGAACACCACCACTCATCATCGCCAAGGACGGTAACCTCGACGACACCATTTATATTCCCCTTGCAATTGCATTGATAACCCCTAGCCCATTTTACGTCACTTGCCTATCGATACTAGCCATTTGAATATTGCCAACAATGTTACTTGTGCACATTAGTGATCTACACCATCCATTGCATACATACCATATCATATTGGTATCATATCATCTCGTGTGCCTCAAGTTTGTTCCCGCATATACCCAATCGCTATCTTGGTTTGTGCATTCCGCAAAGTGGCCATACACAAAAAAGAACAAGCTTTTAAGCAAAAGAGAAAGAGCAAAGAAGCTTGTAAGTAAGAGCCATAGCATCATACCACATTGCATATAAGATTGTCATATCCGATCATCTTGGATCATCTTGAGAGAAACACCGGGAACCATACATACATAGCATACTTGGGATAGAAAGCTCATACATTTTGCATCTTATAGGTTGTGCACAAGTGTCGTATCCGCCTATTGAGCAATAATGCTAGAGTCTCTCTTGAGTTGTGCAACACGAGCGTTTTCCGTGGATTCCACATTTTGTGCTCATTCCTTGGTTGCACGACCCCATTTATCTATCCGTCTGTGTGTTTCCGAGTGTCATTCATTGCTATTGGTCTACTTGTTACACTTGCGAATTTGTGAATGTTTTTCAACATTATTGACTCTTGCTAATATTTTGCATCAAATTTTTGTGCCACTATCCTCACCGAGCTCCACCATAAGCCTTACTTGTGTAGGTGTGAGAATTGACGAGACCGGTACCAATTGTGCTATTTCCTTGTTACATCATTGATCCATCTTCAACATCGGTCAAGGTACATTTGTATAGTTCTTCTCTTTCTCCCACTCATATTTTCTTGAGTCTTGTGATGGATAGGAAAGGCATTTCATCTCCGGTCTTCGGCAACAACGACGGCGTGAACAACTCCAACACCAACACTCCCCACTTCGGTCTACAACGAGCAATGAAAGTCATTGACAACATCACCATCGACTTACGACATTCCGAAGCTAGGAGAAGGGACTACTTCGACAACAAGTTTTCTGCATAAAAGGAGGAGCAAGATGCAAGGATGGAGGAGATTCAGACTTTGTTGGCCAAACGTTATTCCCCTTCATCATCCTCAAGGCGATGGCGAGCAAGTCAATCATATTCGGAGCACCCAAGCGATGCAAGCGCAACTCGTCCATGTCCACATCTCCATGAAGACCATCATCACATTCGTGATCCACATCGTCATGAAGGGCAAGTCACCTCCAAGCAACATGTGCATGACAACGACGAATGACATCTACTACGAGCTCAAGTGCGATAACGACACCATCATCATGAAGACGCTCGCCAAGCGCAAACGTACAAGTCCCAACAAGCTCTACTTCACGCCAAGGCCAAGCCTCAAGAGCACAAGAGAAGACTGCGAGACGAGCACCACCAAGACAAAACTACGACTACCACCACCACTTCGGCATCTTCGCCAAGTGCTATCAAGGCATCTTCGCCTTTGGACATGCGGCATCTTCTCCTACTTCCCATGAGTTCGCCTACATCGACATCTTCAACAACGAGGCGACCACCTACGAGCGAGGGCGACACTTCCATCTTCGGAAGCCCCTCAAGGAAGATGGCCGAGCATGGGAAATTCCCTTCGGTCATGGAGACGAGCTATGAGGCTCCACATCATATGGGCCTCCAACAACAAGACGGTAACAAGAAGGTCGAGCTAGGGCCACCCCCTTCGACTACGGCGATGAGCATGAACCTCTTCAACAACATGAAGATGTCGCCCATATTGGACTCATACTCCGAGTCAAGCTATGAGACCGCACATGAGACATTATCTTTGGTCTTGGAGGAGAGTGATGTTTTTCCACATCGTACGACATTCATCTTTGGAGGCGTTATGTATGAGGAGGTTGAGCATGGGACTATCCCTTCAACCATGGTGGCAATAGGAGTTGAGCATGGAGACGTTTGCACCTACACCTCTCCGACACCCACATATGTGCCCCAATTCCCATGTGAGCAGAGCCACCACCACATGAGTGACATGAGTGACTCCACCATATGTGACATTGAGTGCATTTCCTATGAGAGGATGAGTGTGACCACCACTAGCCCTACACATGAGAGCATGACACACATCCTATGTGAGGTTGAGAGCCATTTGAGTGACTCCAGCAACCATACGAGTGAGAGCATCCAAGAGGGAGTGAGTGAGCCACAACACTTAGTGAGTGAGGTAGTTGACACGACATGTGAGGCTACTATGATTTCTAACGACTTACCCTCTACTCGAAGTGTATTTTCTTGTTTGGTGCTAGGTCTCCTACATGACGACATGCCTATCCTCGACGAGTCCGTACCTCCAACGACAACGATGGCCATGGTGAGTGATGATGCACCCCACAAGGTTCCATCAAGATGAAGATGACCACGACTTGGTTTTCAACACCTCACGTACAACACACGAGCGATGCTCCAAAGGTAACATAGGTGATGGTGCTTCTCTTGTCCCACTAGTGGACTATCTTGAAAATGATTGCTTGCATGATGATGATCACCTTATGGATTCATCGCATACTATGTCATGTTTTGATATGCCACCCATTTATGATGAATATGATGATGAGCATGTTGAATTTCCTAGTTGTGACGCTAAGCTCCATAGGATACCACGTGAAAATTCTATCGGTCACGTCATGTTTGATAATCCATTAAACTTGTCATATGCTATGAGTGAGATCTCCCATATTGCATCATTTCAATCTCAACATATTACCTATGCATGCCCCATTAAAATAAATCCCATTTTCACTTATGGCATAGATGACGAGATGATGGTCATTGGATTTTGTTTTTCTTGTGATGATATTGCTAAGCTTCCTTTACATGATTTGTGCACTTCATCTACTATGCCATGCCATGAACACATTGCTTCGGATATGCTTTGTTTTGGATGTTGTCAATATTCTCCATGTGATGTTTCCATTAATGCTCATGAGGAGACCCCCATAGTTTCCCCATACATATTAGGAGATTTTGATGCATTCCATACTTTGCATGATTCCCATGATAGTGTACACTGTATGCATTCCATGAATAACAATTCTCTACATATTTCTTGTGATGCATTACACAATTTGAGTCTCCATTATGCTATGCATAATAAAAAACCTCTCATGATGGATGTCATGTTTCTGTATCACGCATCTCATTTATTTGAGCATTGGCTATTTTGTGCTAACCAACACATGCACATGCGCATCATGATGGATGATGTGTACATACCATGCACACATTATTTTCCATTTGCCTTTGTTTTGTGTAGGTATTCACGTATACTTTTCAACATCTCAATCCCAAGATTTGACGAAACGAGATCTTGAGAGCAACGATGATTTGGGATCCCGTGGACTACCATTACCACCGTTCTATTCGCGCAAGAACTATGCGCATCTCTTCTACTTGGCTCTCACATGACTATGGGCTATATATCACTTGTTACTTTATGCCCATTATATCATGTTCACTTTGCATGTTATGCCTCTTTCCATGCCTTTACCATGCAATTGTAACCCTTGCTTGCAGTTACATATGATTCACCACTCTCCTACTCCTCTATGTATTTGCATGCTCGGTGGAGATCCTTGTTACTATTACCATGTTTTCCTTGTGCCACATGCTATTGATGCTTGTTGTGTTGGGAGAGTCATGATGTTCCATTGCTATTTACATAGGACTTCTTGCCAACACCATGGACCTACTTTGCTCATATCTTCCTTCCATGCTTGTGCTATGTCATGTGAATTATTCATGCACACTATTTCCACCCATGACATGCTTGCCATGATCCCTTCTAGTACATTGCATCTTCACACTACTAGCATGCTTGACTTGATCACTATGATTGCTTGCTTTGTTGCATTACCCATGTTCCACTATTACTCGCTTTCGTGGGTTGATGACATATATGTTCGTGCCTCTCACATGATACATCTTGTTCATTGTTGCTTGCCTCCAATTGTTGCATCTATGCTTATTGATCATGGAGACTTGGACATATTACTTGTGAGGCACACTTGTTTGATTGAGCCTATTGTATTTGGTTGTTCTCGCATCATATGCCTCCATACCATGAAATGCTCCCTTGTCCTTTCTTATGATGAGCATGATGTATACACTTGTTGGGTATCTTACTACACGAATGATAGGTTTTGCAATTCCGCTAAAATCATTTGTTTCTCCGGGTGTTTGTCATGTTCTTTAGTTTTGAAGGATTCACAAGGTGGTACCATCACAAGACAACTTGGTCATGTGAAGGCGTGCATGATGCGCGACACCAACATTTTTGACATTCTCATAAAGGTGAACTCCTTCTCCTTGAGCCATCCTCAAATACGCATATTGGATGGGTCACTCTTTCATTGTTGTTTCCTTCTTGTTGTCTACATGATACATCTCGCGAACGGAGGAGCGACATTGGAGATTGGCTCTATGGACCTTCAAATTGAGGAGCGCTCGGACTTATTGGATGCACCTTCGAACCTCCACTCATGCCACGACATTGACATTAGTACACCAACACCTCCTTATCTGTTGATTGTGCTCACACATGTCATGCTCGATGGACATATCATACACATGAAAAATTTGCATCTTATGCATGGATGACTCACATTATGATTGCCTTGTTGCATCTTGTATTACCATGTCATCCATGATATATGAGCTTGTGCACTTTCTTAGCAAATTTGTTGTGATCTTTCTTGATGGCATCTTCATACATCATGATCATATTGTCCACCATCAATTGCATGATAACATAATCATATTGAGCATCCATTGCCATATTCATGCTATTGATAAACCGTCTCACTATGACATCATTTTGCACCGTGGTTGCATTGATCATATTCACGACACATTTGTGTGCACGATGATTGCATTTGCTCCCATGAATGCTTTGCATACCATTCTAGATCATCTTGATAAGCTTCATGTGCTTTGTCACGAACAATCTTGCTGAACGGACTCATTCTTCTATGACAGACACTTTGTGTGCACTAACCATTGTATTTCCGAGTGTTGTTTGTGTTTTCTATTCTTGCATGTATACCACTCCGGTGACACCTTGGAGTACTTGGATTGCGCAATGTCTTCAACTCCGTCCAACTACAAGTCCGTCCACAACAACCATTTCCATGGTGATGAGGATCACGATCTGAGGTTGGATCTTTCCCAAGGGGGAGGGGGAGATGATGCGGAGCATCCTACGATCATCCCCATGTTCACTTCGACCACTCCCCATGACCCAAGGATACATAAGATGACACCTCGACTACACGCCATTGGACGCAAGGTGAACTCGCTCCTCTCCGAACCGTCACTTTCCACATGTGAGACATGGATACTACCTCAAACATATGTGCTGTGCATGACCAGGAACCAAGAGGGAGACCATGGACAAGACGTCGAGTACACCAAGCATGAGGAACAAGAAGAAGAGCTGCAAGAAGAACTACAACCACCGGAAAATCGCTCCAGACCGGACATCCAGTCCCTGAAGGCCACACCAGAACACCCGTGGCTACTGAAGTCTATGGCAGCCGGACGACCGGAGACGCCGGACGTCCGATACTCGTCAGCCACCGGACGACTAACGCCAACCGGAAATCCGGTCTCACCTATCCCGAGCCAAAACGCGGGACGTCTGACAAGTACCAGACGACCGGACCCTTGCGAGCCACCGGACGTCCGGTACCCGTCGGACGACCGACGCCTGTTTGTGTGCAGAGTATCGGGCCGAGGCCCATGTATCCTCCGCTTACCCCTTTGTGGCCCTAGACTATATATACTCCAAAACCTCCTCCTAGTTAGGGTTAGCATTGGCTTAGCTCATACTTGAGATAGAGCTTTTCTCATATATATGGATCTACTCCTTGAGAGAGACCGCGGCCCCTCTTCGGAGAAGATCCACATTGGATTCAAGACCTCCTCACGGAGAAGAATCCCATCAAGAGCTCCTTTTGGAGAAGAACCGGTTTCCCTTTGTATCGTCCCTTGTTAACTTTGGATCGTGTGATCTCTATGTTTACTTGGATCTAGCATATTTGTGATCGTTCTTGTTGGTTTGAGTGATTCTCTCGTGTTTCCCCTCGTGTTTACTCTCGTGTTTCCCCTCGTGTTCTTTGTATTCTTCACAGGATCCGCTCCTTTCGTGAAAGATCAGCCGTATAGGGTTCCACCCTAAATCGGCTGAGTATGCAGTTGATGGTGGCAACATTCACCAACTATCAAGAGCTGGTAGACAGGGCCCTCATGATTGAAGGGAAGCATCAGCAGATAGAGAGCCACAAACGGAAGTATGGACAGGGGAAGTACAACTCTGGAGCTCATCAGAAGCCATGTTTTACCCCGTACTTGGGAGGACACACCCATCATAACCATGGAGGCCATTCTCATAATGGAGGAAGTTCACACAACCACAGTGGCCCCAAGAATGGAAATGGGAATGGAAGTAACAGCAGTTAGAGCCGTTCCAACCCCGTGACAACCGCCAAGAAGGAATCTGAGTCATGTTAGTTGTTTCAAGTACGGGAAGACTGGACACTATGCCAATGATTATTCTAAGGCAAAGAATGGTAATGGCAATGGAAGCTCTGGAAAGAAACCAAATCCTTTCACCAGAGGTCAGGTGAACCACGTCAACGTGGAGGAAGTTGAAGAGTAGCCTAACGCAGTTATTGGTAAGTTTTTGATTAAGTCATTTACAACCATTGTCCTTTTTGACACGGGTGCATCGCATTCATACATATCAAGGGGATTTGTGGATAAGTTTAAGTTTCCCACTATAGCCCTTAATACACCTATGTTAGTAAGCTCACCAGGAGCGGATCATATGGCTAGCCAAGGATGTTTTCAGTTGGCATTGACCATAGGTAGGCATGTTTTCCCCTCCAACCTCATTATTCTTGAATCACAAGGATTGGATGTGATACTAGGCATGGATTGGCTATCGATGTATGGGGGAAACATCAATTGCGCTAGTAAGTCAATTCTTCTCACCACCCCAGAAGGGAAAAGGATCAAGTATGTGTCTAGGCATGAGCCAAGGAGGACTCATGAAAATTCACTCTCAGGAATTGTACAGGAGGAAGTGCCCATTGTGAAGGATTATCCAGATGTATTCCCGGAGGAATTACCAGGCATGCCACTAGATCGAGACATAGAGTTTTTGATTGGGTTGTTGCCAAGCACCGGACCAATATCGAAGAGACCGTATCAGACGCCCACAAATGTTCTGGAGGAAATTAAGAAGTAGATTAAGGAGTTATTGGAGAAAGGTTATATGCGACCAAGTTCATCACCATGGGGAGCCCCAGTGCTTTTAGTTGAGAAGAAGGATGGATCTTTGAGAATGGTTGTTGATTATCATGCTATGAATGAGGTGACGATCAAGAACAAATACCCTCTACCGATGATCAATGATCTGTTTGACCAATTGCAGGGAGCTAAAGTATTCTCCAAGATCGATCTACGATCAGGATATCTCCAGTTGAAGATCCGAGAACAATATATACCTAAGACAACTTTTACCACAAGGTATGGGCTATATGAGTACATGGTCATGTCTTTTGGTTTGACTAACGCCTCTGCCTACTTTATGAGTATGATGAATAAGGTGTTCATGGAGTTCTTGGATAAGTTTGTTGTGGTGTTCATTGATGATATATTGCTATACTCGAGGAAAGAAAAAGAACACAAGGAACATTTGCGATTGGTTCTCGAGAAGCTCATGGAACATCAGTTATATGTCAACTTCGGCAAATGTGAGTTTTGGTTGAAGGAATCTAGATTTATCGGACATGTTTTATAAGGAGAAGGTATAGTAGTAGACCCTTCCAAGGTTAAATTTGTCACCGAATGGTTGGCACCCACCTCAGTTGGAGAGATACGCAGTTTCCTTGGACTCGTAGGATATTATCAGAGATTCATTGAGAATTTTTCCAAGATCGTGAAGCCTATGACAGAGTTATTGAAGAAGGACACCAAGTTTAAATGGACCAAGGAATGGGAGGCCAGTTTTCAGGAGTTGAAGAAACGTTTAGTTACAACCCCAGTGCTAATTCTTCCGGATATATGCAAGGATTTCCATGTATATTGCGACGCTTCTCGCCAGGGACTTGGAGCCGTACTTATGCAAGACGGAAGAGTTGTTTCATATGCCTCACGTTAGCTTCGACCTCATGAGTTGAGTTATGCCATGCATGATTCGGAGTTAGCGGCCGTAGTGCATGCACTCAAGACCTGGAGACATTTTCTCATTGGAAACCATTGGGATGTATACACGGATCATAAGAGTTTGAAGTACATCTTCACCCAGAAGGAATTGAATCTCAGGCAGAGGTGATGGCTGGAGCTCATAAAAGATTATGACACGAAACTGCATTATCATGTAGGAAAGGCAAATGTTGTACCAGACGCCTTGAGCCGTAAGAGTTATGTTAATACTCTTGTAACCGGAGGATTACCTTAGGAGTTAGCCGATGATCTCAGAGAACTTCGCATGGAGATAGTTCCGAGAGGTTTTGTTGCATCGTTGGAAGTTTATTCCATGTTGTTGGGAAAGATTCTAGAATCTCAGAAGACTGATAAGGAGATTGCGGAGGTAAAGGAGAAGATGAGTAAAGGAAAGGCCAAAGGTTTTCATGAGGATGAACACGAAAATTTATGGTTTGAGGATTGTATCTATGTGCCCGATGACCCAGAGATCAGGAAGTTAATTCTTCAGGAGGCTCATGATTTGCTATACTCGATTCACCCAGGAAACACCAAGATGTATTTGGATTTGAAGGAATGTTTCTGGTGGAAAGATATAAAGAAGGATATTGCCGAGTATGTAGAAGTATGTGACGTATCTCAGAGAGTTAAGGCAGAGCATCAGAAGCCAGCAGGATTACTTCGGCCTTTGCTGATACCCGAATGGAAGTGGGATAAGCTTGGCATGGATTTCATCACCGGATTACCCAGGACACGTTCAGGATATGATTCCATTTGGGTAGTAGTGGATCGTTTGACCAAAGTGCCCCACTTTATCCCTGTGAAAACCACTTATACGAGCACGATGTTGGCCAAGATCTATATGACCAGGATCGTATGTCTGCATGGAGTTCCGAGGACCATCGTCTCAGATAGAGGAACACAGTTTACCTCAAAATTTTGGAATCAGTTACACTAGACTTTTGGCACCAGGCTAGAATTCAGTACAACCTTTCATCCGCAGACAGATGGACAGACCGAGAGAGTCAATTAGATTCTGGAGGACATGTTGAGAGCTTGTGCACTAGATTATGGATCTAGTTGGGATGATAATTTTCCTTACGCAGAGTTCTCGTACAACCATAACTATCAAGCCAGTTTGAAGATGGCCCCATTTGAAGCCTTGTATGGAAGGAGGTGCAGGACACCATTGATGTGGGATGAAGTAGGAGATCGACAATTGTTTGGACCAGACCTAATCAGAGAGTCTAAGGATAAGCTCAAGTTGATTCGTGATAGACTCAAAGTAGCTCAGTCCAGGCAGAAGAGTTATGCTGATAGTAAACGCAAGGGGGTAACATACGAGGTAGGAGACAGAGCATATCTTCATGTGTCACCACTTCGAGGAGTCAAACAATTTGGAGTCAAAGGAAAGTTAGCACCAAGATTTGTAGGACCATACCGAGTTTTGGAACGTATGGGAGAAGTTGCCTACAAGTTGGAATTACTCGAAGGATTGTCAGGAGTTCATGATGTGTTTCACGTTTCCCAGTTGAAGAAGTGCCATGTAGAGATGGCCGATATTCCTCTGAGAGATACAGTGCCCCTGGAAGAAATTCAGTTGGAGAGTGACCTGACTTATGAGGAGAAACCATAAAGATTTTAGAGTTCGCCAACCGATTCACATGCAGCAAGGTCATCAAGTTTTGCAAAGTTCAGTGGAGTCACCATACCGAGGAAGAAGCCACCTGCGAGCGAGAAGAAGACCTCCGGAAAAACCACCACACCTTTTTGCTAGCCAACCCGAATCACGAGGGCGAGATTCATCTTAAGGGGGGGTAGGTTTGTCACATCCCAATTTTCAATTTGGATGTTAATCATTAGGTCATCATATGGATCCATGATTTGTGCATTTTGAATTTATTTTATATGGAAGTTTTGATCCTAGAAACCTTAAGAAACTCAAGGACCAATCGAGAGAGTTGGAGGTTTTCACAAAAATCCATTTTTGAATTTTTCAAATTTGGTAATTGGATCAAAGTGGTTTTATTGAAATTATTTTTTTCCAATTTGTTTCAATTTAAATAAATGGGAGAAGATAATATGACTTCTTCGAAAACAGCTGAGAAATAATGGAAATTTAATTTTGAATAAAATATATTTTATTTGATTTTTATTTGAAATTTTATTCGCTTAAATTAGGGAAAATATGCATTTTTTAAAAATTGCATTTAGCCCAGAAAAATATTCACTTTCTCCTAAATATTAGGAGAGGACGGTGAAAATAACTTCTGCAATTTTAGGATTTTAATTTTTTTATTTGGATTTTTCTTCGCGGGAAATTTTTTAAAAAAGTTTTAGGACCGAACTGGGCCGAAGGCCCAGCCGGCCCGTCGCGCCGCCGCCTTTCCTGACCGTGTGGGAGCCGGACTTGCTGGAGTCCATGACCGAGCCGTCGCCGCACGCCCCGACCCCCTCCCCAAGTCGGACGCCACCCCCTCCTTATAAGCCGCCGCCCCGCCACCCCGTCCCCCTCATCAGCCGCCGTTGCTGCCCATGCAGCAGCAGCAGCTCGCCGCTGCGCCGCCAAGCCCAGCCGCCGCCGACGCCGCTCGCGCCGCTGCCTCGCCTCGCTGCTTGCGATGCCGCCCCGCGCCACACCGCCGCGCCGCCCCGGATTCCCGATGCCACCGCCCGATCCGTGCCGCCGCCAGTTTTTCTTCGCGAACTGGTATAACCACCGACAAAACTGCAACAATTTTTTTAGTTTTCGGTTTTTCTTTTAGATCAGTTTATTTTTATTAGGTTAGTTTAATTAGTGAATGTTCGTTCGTTTAGATTTGTTAGTGAACACTTTCGTTCGCTAGTTTCTGTTAGCGAACGTTCGTTTGTTAGATTTCTCTTTTAGTTTTATTTTCGGCCAAGGGCCTATCTGCGATTAGTTTTCTTATAGACTAGTCCCCGATCTTTAAACCCTCACAACTTTTTGCTCGCTTATCCAAATCCAACGAAACCAACGCAAATTTCTTCATTACGTTACCCTCTGTTCAGATAACCAACTTAAACATGTTTTTGAAAACTTAAAGTCTAGTTTCAAGCATATTTGAATTTGAACTTCTTTTGGTCATAGTTTGAGTTTCGTAGCTCCATTTGAGTGATTCTTTTTGCAAATCGAAGCTCTTCACTTGATCTTTCTGTTTAGATCTTTTAATTGGGTTTTACCCTTGAATATTAAACTTGAGTGCTTATGTATGCTATTATTTGTTTACGATAGAGTTTCCGGAGTGCGAGGCTTGCTACTACGAATCTCTAGGGTTTTTTGACCGTGCAAGGCAAGTAACACTTTGATCCTATTCCTTTATTACCCAGTTTTTATGCATTCATCTCAACCATAAAACATTTCATGAGTAGGAATGGTAACATGTGGGTGTGCTTAAGTAGTTTATGAGGTAGGAACCTATTGTCTTTTATCAACCCCGGGTATTATACGTTATGCTCATACTGCTTTGCTATGCTCGTAGATGTGGTTTGGGTATGTGAGATTCATGAAAGCTGCGAGAGTAATATTAACTAAGGGAAACTCAAGGTGTCTACTTTAATACACATCTAGGTAGAATGGTTGTGGGCACCCGGGGAATCCTGTGTTGTCCTAGGAGATCACGGGGTACCCGTGTGATCATCCTATGGAATGCCACCCAGGCTCAAAGGGATCATAAGATTGTTCATGCTAGAAACTTCTGTGTGCAGTCACATGCCATTATGGGCTCTGGCATAGTTGAGTAAGTTGTGGGAATCCTTTCCATGATGGGCTAGCAGATGTAGGGGATTGTAGGTGTACCGACCTATCTATTAGTTAAGGGGACCTCTTGGGAAAGACCATGTCTCGATCATCCGTTTCTCAAACATCATGTAGTGTGAGAAATTCAACGGAGGAGATCGAGTCTTGTGGGGAAAAGTGTGCAAACCTCTGTAGAGTGTAAAAACTACTCATGATTAGCCGTGTCCCCTGTTATGGACATCTTGAGTATCTGGTACTTGAATTATTGATTTGATCTCATCACTTTACTTAATGAAATTGTTGGGTTAATAATATTCGTTTGGGATTGAGTTGGGGTTACCTTCTCATTAATGACATAAATTGGTAGTTAAATAAAATCTATTCCTTTTGTTGTAGGAAAAAATTAGCTTTATGCAAAAGTAAACCTAGAGCCTCCACCAGCCAAATATGCATGTAGTGATAGCTGTTATTTGTTCATTGCTCAATAGTGTCATCTTGCCAGCATATTCCATGTGCTGACCTACACGGCTGCAACGTATCATGTTGCAGAATTTTCAGACGAAGAGTAAGGTGCGATAGGTCCTTGTCGTGCACTCAGTTTTGCCGTGGAGTTGGATGGACTCATTATTTCTTCGATGCTTCCACAATTATCTTAGTTAGATGACCTTCAGCCATATTATTGTAATAAGTACTCTCTTTGAGACATTTCGATGTAATAAGTGTGTGATTGAACTCTGCTATAATTCCTCGAGTAATGTGTGTGTTAGCAATATCGATACAGGGATGACACTTAAGCACAGAGACTTTGATCCATTCGGGTCGGGTCGCTACAATAAATTACTGTCGAGCAATTCATAGAAAAGCGCAAAGTATGACAATATCCAAGGCAATGATTATGTAATATAGGCATCACGTCCGTGTCAAGTAGACAGACTCCTGCCTGCATCTACTACTATTACTCCACACATCGACCGCTATCTAGCATGCATCTAGAGTATTAAGTTCATAAAGAATGGAGTAATGCCTTAAGTAAGATGACATGATGTAGAGGAATAAACTCATGCAATATGATGTAAACGCAATCTTTTTATTTTCAATGGCAACAATTGAATATCTGTCTCACTACCCCTAGTTTGTCACTGGGTGAAATCACGCAAGATTGAACCCAAAGCTAAGCACCTCTCCCATTGCAAGAAAAACCAATCTAGTTGGCCAAACCAAACCGATAATTCGAAGAGAAATACAAAGATACCAAATCATGCATAAAAGAATCCAGAGAAGATTCAAATAATATTCATAGATAAGCTAATCATAAATCCACAATTCATTGGATCTCGACAAACTCACAGCAAAAGAAGATTACATCAGATAGATCTCCAAGAACATCGAGGAGAACATGGTATTGAGAATAAAAGAGAGATAAGAAGCCATCTAGATACTAGCTATGGACCCGTAGGTCTGTGGTAAACTACTCATGCTTCATCGAAAGGGCAATAGGGTTGATGTAGATGCCCTCAGTGATCGAATCCCCCTCCAGCATCATGCCGGAAAGGCCCCAGGATGGGATCTCACGGGAAGAGAAGGTTGGGGCGATGGAAAAATGTTTTCGTGGATGCCTCTGGTGGTTTGGGAATATATGTGAATATATAGGAGGAAGAACTAGGTCAGGGGGGTCATGAGGGGCCCACAAGCCATGGGGCGCCCCCTAGGGCGCACTCTCCACCCTTGCCGCCGCCTCGCGGCTCTTCTGACTTGAACTCCAAGTCTCCAGGGTGTCTTCTGGTCCATGAAAAATCATCGCGAAAGTTTTATTCTGTTTGTACTCTGTTTGGTATTCCTTTTCTGCGAAGCTTAAAAAGAAGGATAAAATAGAAACTGGCATTGGGCTCTAGGTTAATAATTAGTCCCAAAAATAATATAAATAGCATATTAATGCATATGAAACATCCAAAATAGATAATGTAATAGCATGGAACAACAAAAAATTATAGGTACATTGAAGACGTATCAAGCATCCCCAACCTTAATTCCTGCTTGTCCTCTAGTAGGTAAATGATAAAAACAGAATTTTTGATGTGGAATGCTACCTAACATATTTATCCATGTGATTTTATTCATTGTGGCGTGAACGTTCAAATCCGTAAGATTCAAAACAAAAGTTTAATATTGACATAAACACAATAATACTTCAAGCATACTAACAAGGCAATTATATCTTCTCAAAATAACATGGCCAAAGAAAGCTATCCCTACAAAATCATATAGTCTGTCTATGCTCCATCTTCATCACACAAAATATCCAAATCATGCGCAACCCAGATGACAAACCAAGCAATTGTTTCATACTTTGGATGTTCTCAAACCTTTTCAACTTCCTCGCATTACATGAGCGTGAGCCATGAAGATAGCACTATATGTGGAATAGAATATGGTGGTTGTGGAGAAAAAAAAGGGAGATAGTCTCACATCAAATTGGCTTATCAACGGGCTATGGAGATGCCCATCAATAGATATCAATGTGAGTGAGTAGGGATTGCCATGCAATGGATGCACTAGAGCTAAAAGTTTATGAAAGCTCAAAAGAAAACTAAGTGGGTGTGCATCCAACTTGCTTGCTCACGAAGACCTAGGGCAAGTGAGGAATCCCATCATTGGAATATACAAGCCAAGTTCTATAATGAAAAATTCCCACTAGTATATGAAAGTGACAACATAGGAGACTCTCTATCATGAAGATCATGGTCCTACTTTGAAGCAAAAGTGTGAAAAAAGGATAGTAACATTGCCCCTTCTCTCTTTTCTCTCATTTTCCCTTTTTCTATTTGGCGGGCTTCTTGGCCTCTTTTATTTTTTTTGTAAAGTCTGGAGACTCATCCCAACTTGTGAGGGAATCATAGCTTCTTGATCCTTTGCTCACATGGGACAATGCTCTAATAATGATGATCATCACACTTTTATTTACTTACAACTCAAGAATTAGAACTCCATACTTAGAACAAAATATGACTCTATATGAATGCCTCTGGCGGTGTACCGGGATGTGCAATGACTCAAGAGCGACATGTATGAAAAAATTACGAAAGGTGGCTTTGCCACAAATACGATGTCAACTACATGATCATGCAAAGCAATATGACAATGATGGTATGTGTCATTATAAAATGGAACTGTGGAAGTTGCATGGCAATATATCTCGGAATGGATATGGAAATGCCATAATAGGTAGGTATGGTGGCCGTTTTGAGGAAGGTAATAGATGGGTGTATTGCACCGGTGAAAGTTGTGCGGTACGAGACAGGCTAGCAATGGTGGAAAGGTGAGAGTGCGTATAATGCATGGACTCAACATTAGTCATAAAGAACTCACATACTTATTGCAAAAATTTATTATTCATTGAAAAAAGTACTACACGCATGCTCCTAGGGGGATAGATTGGTAGGAAAAGACCACCGCTCGTCCCCTACCGCCACTCATAAGGAAGACAATCAATAAATAAATCATGCTTCGACTTCATCACATAACGGTTCACCATACGTGCATGCTACAAGAATCACAAACTTTTAACACAAGTATTTCTCCAATTCACAATTACTCATTAGCATGACTCTAATATCACCATCTTTATATCTCAAAACAATCATAAGGAATCAAACTTCTCATAGTATTCAATGCACTTTATATGAAAGTTTTTATTATATCCCTCTTGGATGCCTATCATATTAGGACTGAATTCATAACCAAAGAAAATTACCATGTTGTATAGAGATACTCTCAAAATGATATAAGTGAAGCTTAGGAGTTCAATAATTTCTTCAAAGTAACGCCACCGACATGCTCTAAAGAGATATAAGTGAAGCACTAGAGCAAAATTGCCTAGCTCAAAAGATATAAGTGAAGCACATAGAGTATTCTAATAAATCACGATTCATGCGTGTCCCTCTCAAAATGTGTGTACAACAAGGATGATTGTGGCAAACTAAAAAGTAAAGACTCATATCAAGATACTCCAAGAAAAACACATACCATGTGGTGAATAAAAATATAGCCTCAATTAAAGTTACCGATAGATGAAGCCGAAAGAGGGGATGCCATCCGGGGTGTTGAGCGTGACATATCTGTAATGATCTCCAATTGATCTTCATATGATCTCTAGCCTTCTATAGCTTGACTCCTAGAGATATGGTAGGGTTAGTTGGCTTGTCACGCAAGACATCACCTGTATATATTGTAACCAACTCTGATGAATACAATTGAGTTGCATCCAATACCTTTCTACATGGTATCAGTTACCCTAGAGATCTCCACCGCTTCCGCTCCCCGTAGGCGCCCCACCTCTAGGCCGCCACTGCCAGCTCTGCTACCCTAAGGCCGCTGCCGCTCCTCCCTGAAGTAACCGCCGCCCTACACACCCAAAAACCCTATCCGTCGTTGCTATTCTCTACAGCCGCCGCCTCCCTTCCCAAACCCTACCGCCGCCATCGCTACTTTTTCCTCAAGCCGCCGCCATCATGTACCGCTCCAAGGACAACCTCTCCAACACCAGCTCCTTTGCTGCCCTGCTTCACCTCCGACCATCTCAACGACCTCATCATCAAAGATTACGTGCCCATCATCCTCGACCTCAACTCACCGTCCAACAACTCCTGGCGCACCTACTTCGTGCTCCTGATTCGCCCCTCCCATCTCGTTGAGCACGTTGATGGGAGCGTTGACATCCGTGATATGAAGGACAATGATGAGTGGCTGGCCGTTGATGCTTGCATCGTCAAGTGGATCTTCCTCATGGTCTCGGGGGGCATCTTCAACATTGTCAATACCCATGACCCCTCGGCGCACACCTTCTGGACATGGGTGTGCGACCTCTTCCTCGACAACCAACTCCAGCGTCGCGTCTTCCTCCAAGGCGAGTTCTTCACGCTGCAACAGAATGATCTCTCAATCGATGACTACTGTACGCGGCTGATGGTGCTTGCCGATGAGCTTCGTGATGTCGGGATGACCATTGACGACTCCGTCCTCCTCACCAACCTCCTTCGTGGCCTGCACCCTGACCTCGGCTAGTCCGCCGCCAACCTCTCCCTCATCACGCCGACATACGCCAAGGCGGTCACCTACCTTCGGATGGAGGAGAAGCGCCTCCGCAACTCCGCGTGGCAGGCGACCCATACGACACTTCACATCGGCCACACCGGCGGCTCCGATGCGACTCCACCAGTTCTCCGGGCCCCTGCCCCGGTTCTGCCACCCGCGCCCACACACGCACCTACTAGCGGGCGGAAGCAAAAGTGTCGGGGGGTCGCGATGGCCGGGCCCGCTCCACCAACACCACGCCGTGCCCCCTGCCAACTCCGCCGCGACGCCCACGCCGCCCAGGCTATCGGAGTATAACCCCTAGACAGGTGTGGTGCATGCATATCCCATGCCCATCCCGCGTCCTCCTGCTCCGGGTTTGCTTGGTCCCCGACCGGCACCTCACTAGGCACTTCTGACCGCGCCCGCCCCCGTCTCCTCGGCATATGGGGGTGCTCCAGCGTATGTTGGACCCTCGACATATGGCGCTCCCTACGGCGGCCCCTCTTCGTCCGGTGGTACTGTTGGCACGTGGGACCCCGCGCTCCTCGCCGCTCTACATGCCACACCTTCCCCGAGTAACTATAATGGCGGTGGTGACTGGTACATGGACACCGGTGCTAGCTCTCACATGGCTTCAAATCCCGGTATCCTCTCCTGTGCCTCTCCCTA
This sequence comes from Triticum dicoccoides, assembly GCF_002162155.2. Taxonomy (NCBI): domain Eukaryota; kingdom Viridiplantae; phylum Streptophyta; class Magnoliopsida; order Poales; family Poaceae; genus Triticum; species Triticum dicoccoides. The sequence goes on from NC_041384.1 coordinate 289,811,605, forward strand.
CCCTTTCTTTTCTCGCACCGTCGTCGATGATGGCACCACTCTTCCCATCACTCACCATGGTGCATCTTCCCTCCCTCTTTATTCTTCATCATTACCTCCTCATAATGTGCTTGTTTCTCCATCCTTAATCAAAAACTTATGTTCTGTTTGTGCTCTTACTCGTGAACATCCAGTCACTATTGAGTTTGACGCTCTTGGTTTCTATGTTAAGGATGCCCACTCCCGAAAGGTTCTTGATACGTCTCCAACGTATCTATAATTTTTGATTGATCCATGCTATATTATCTACTGTTTTGGACTATATTGGGCTTTATTTTCCACTTTTATATTATTTTTGTGACTAACCTATTAACCGGAGGCCCAACCCAGAATTGCTGTTTTTTTGCCTATTTCAGTGTTTCGAAGAAACGTAATACCAAACGGAGTCCAAATAGAATAAAACCTTCGGGAACGTGATTTTCTCACCGAACGTGATCCAGGAGACTTGGACCCTACTCCAAGGAACAAAAGAGGCGGTCACGAGGGTGGGGGCACCCCCCCTAGGGCGCACCCCCTGCCTCGTGGGCCCCTCGGAGCTCCACCGACGTACTTCTTCCTCCTATATATATCCACGTACCCCCAAATGATCAGAACATGAGCCAAAAACATAATTCCACCGCCACAACTTTCTGTATCCATGAGATCCCATCTTGGGGCCTGTTCCGGAGCTCCGCCGGAAGAGGTCTGTCATCACGAAGGGCTTCTACATCATCATAGCCTCTCCGATGAAGTGTGAGTAGTTTACCTCAGACCTTCGGGTCCATAGTTAGTAGCTAGATGGCTTCTTCTCTCTCTTTGGATCTCATGTAATCTTCTTTTTGCGGTGTGTTTGTTGAGACTGATGAATTGTGGGTTTATGATCAAGTCTATCTATGAATAATATTTGAATCTTCTCTGAATTCTTTTATGTATGATTAGTTATCTTTGCAAGTCTCTTCGAATTATCCGTTTGGTTTGGCCAACTAGATTGGTAGTTCTTGCCATGGGAGAAGTGCTTAGCTTTGGGTTCGATCTTGCGGTGTCCTTTCCCAATGACAGAAGGGGCAGCAAGGCACGTATTGCATCGTTGACATCGAGGATAAGAAGATGGGGTTTATTTCATATTGCATGAATTTCTCTCTCTACATCATGTCATCATGCTTAAAGCATTACTCTGTTTTTAACTTAATACTCTAGATGCATGCTGGATAGCGGTCGACGAGTGGAGTAATAGTAGTAGATGCAGAATCGTTTCGGTCTAATTGTCATGGACGTGATGCCTATATACATGATCATGCCTAGATATTCTCATAACTATGCTCAATTCTGTCAATTTCTCAACAGTAATTTGTTCACCCACCGTAGAATACTTATGCTCTTGAGAGAAGCCACTAGTGAAACCTATGGCCCCTGGGTCTATTCTCATCATATTAATCTTCATGACTTTAATCTTGCTTTGCTTTTTTACTTTGCCTTTTAATTTTACTTTGCATCTTTATACCAAAAATACCAAAAATATTATATCTATCAGATCTCACTCTCGTAAGTGACCATGAAGGGATTGACAACCCTTAATCGCGTTGGTTGCGAGTAGCTATCGTTTTGTGCAGGTACGAGGGACTTGAGCGTGGCCTCCTACTGGATTGATACCTTGGTTCACAAAAACTGAGGGAAATACTTACGCTACTCTTCTTCATCATCCCTTCCTCTTCGGGGAAAACCAACGCAAGCTCAAGACGTAGCAAGAAGGATTTCTAGCGCCGTTGCCGGGGAGTCTACGCAAAATGTCAACATACCAAGTACCCATCACAATCCCTATCTCTCGCATTACATTATTTGCCATTTGCCTCTCGTTTTCCTCTCCCCCACTTCTCTCTTGCTGTTTTATTCGCCCTTCTCTCTCTGTCTCTATTCTCCCTCTCTATTTGCCTCTTTTGCCCATTTGCTCTTGTTTGCTCGCGTGCTAGATTGCTTGTTTGTCGCGATGGCTCAAGATACTACCAAATTGTGTGACTTCACCAATACCAATAATAATGATTTCCTTAGCACTCCGATTGCTCCTCTTGCTAATATTGAATCTTGTGAAATCAATACTGCTTTGTTGAATCTTGTTATGAAAGATCAATTCGCCGGCCTTCCTAGTGAAGATGCCGCTACTCATCCGAATAGCTTCGTTGATCTATGTGATATCCAAAAGAAAAGAGATGTCGATAATGATGTCGTTAAATTGAAGCTATTTCCTTTTTCGCTTAGAGATCGTGCTAAAGCTTGGTTTTCGTCTTTGCCTAAAAACAATATTGATTCATGGAACAAGTGCAAAGGTGCTTTTATCTCTAAGTATTTCCCTCCCGCTAAGATCATCTCTCTTAGAAACGATATTATGAATTTTAAAAAACTTGATCATGAACATGTTGCGCAAGCTTGGGAGAGAGTGAAATTAATGATACGTAATTGCCCTACTCATGGTTTGAATTTGTGGATGATTATACAATTTTTTTATGCCGGATTGAATTTTGCTTCGAGAAATCTTTTAGATTCGGCCGCGGGAGGCACTTTTATGGAAATCACTTTAGGAGATGCTACTAAACTCCTAGATAATATTATGGTTAATTATTCTCAATGGCATACTGAAAGAACTTCTAATAAAAAAGTGCATGCGATAGAAGAAATTAATGTGTTGAGTGGAAAGATGGATGAACTTATGAAATTATTTGCTACTAAGAGTGTTTCTTCTAATCCTAATGATATGCCTTTGTCTACTTTGATTGAGAATAACAATGAATCTATGGATGTGAATTTTTTTGGTAGGAATAATTTTGGTAACAACGCTTATAAAGGGAATTTTAATCCTAGGCCACATCCTAGTAATCCTTCTAATAATTATGGGAATTCCTACAATAACTCTTATGGAAATTATAATAAGATGCCCTCTGATTTTGAATCTAATATTAAAGAATTTATTTCTTCGCAAAAGAATATTAATGCTATGATTGAAGAAAAATTGGTTAAGATTGATGATTTGGCTAGGAACGTTGATAGAATTGCTCTTGATGTTGATTCTTTGAAACTTAGATCTATTCCACCTAAGCATGATATCAATGAGTCTCTCAAATCCATGAGAATTTCAATTGATGAGTGTAAGGAAAGAACCGCTAGGATGCATGCTTCCAAAGATGCCTTTATTAAAGCGTGTTCTTACAATTCCTATGAAAATCAAGATGAAGACCTAAAAGTTATTGATGTGTCTCCAATTAAATCTTTGTTTTGCAATATGAATCTTGATGAAACTAAATATTAAATATGAATCTTGATGAAACTAAATATTATCTTCCTTTACCTAGAAGGCGTTCTAAAAATTCGGAGTATTTAGATCGTTATAATGAAATTGATGATAGTGGGATTGAAAGAAATAAAAATCTAGATGTTGCTAAACACACTATATTGGATTTTAAGGAATTTAATTATGAAAGTTGCTCTTTAATTGATTGTATTTCCTTGTTGCAATCCGTGCTAAATTCTCCACATGCTTATAGTCAAAATAAAGCCTTCACCGAACATATTGTTGATGCCTTGATGGAATCTTATGAAGAAAAACTTCAGTTGAAAGTTTCTATCCCTAGAAAAATCTATGATGAGTGGGAACCAACTATTAAAATGAAAATTAAAGATCATGAGTTTTATGCTTTGTGTGATTTGGGTGCTAGTGTCTCCACTATCCCCAAAACTTTGTGTGATTTACTAGATTTCCGTGATTTTGATGATTGCTCTCTAAACTTGAATCTTGCGGATTCTACTATTAAGAAACCTATGGGAAGGATTAATGATGTTCTTATTGTTGCAAATAGGAATTATGTGCCCATATATTTCATTGTTCTTGATATAGATTGCAATCCTTCTTGCCCTATTATTCTTGGTAGACCTTTCCTTAGAACGGTTGGTGCGATTATTGATATGAAGGAAGGGAATATTAGATTTCAATTTCCATTAAAAAAGGGCATGGAACACTTTCCAAGAAACAAAATAAAATTGCCATATGAAACTATCATGAGAGCCACTTATGGATTGCCTACCAAAGATGGCAATACCTAGATCTATTCTTGCTTGTTGTGCCTAGCTAGGGGCGTTAAATGATAGTGCTTGTTGGGAGGCAACCCAATTTTATTTTTATTACTTTATTTTTGCTCCTGTTTAGTAATAAATAAATTATCTAGCCTCTGTTATGGTTGTGTTTTTTGTGTTTAATTAGTGTTTGTGCCAAGTAGAACCGTTGGGAAGACTTGGGGAAAGTCTTGTTGAACTTGCTGTAAAAAACAGAAACTTTAGCGCTCACGAGAACTGCTGTCATTTTTATTTGAAGAGTGCTATTTAGTTAATTATTTTTGCATACGATTAATAGATAAATTCCTCACGTCCAGCAATTTATTTTAGAATTTTTGGGGTTCCAGATCTTGTGCTAGCTACAGATTACTACAGACTGTTCTGTTTTTGACAGATTCTGTTTTTGTGTGTTGTTTGCTTATTTGATGAATCTATGGCTAGTAAAATAGTTTATAATCCATAGAGAAGTTGGAATACAGTAGGTTTAAAACTAATATAAATAAATAATGAGTTCATTACAGTACCTTAAAGTGGTGTTTTGTTTTCTTTCGCTAACGGAGCTCACGAGTTTTCTGCTTTAAGTTTTGTGTTGTGAAGTTTTCAAGTTTTGGGTAAGGATTTGATGGATTATGGAACAAGGAGTGGCAAGAGCCTAAGATTGGGGATGCCCATGGCACCCCCAAGATAATCTAAGGACACCTAAAAGCCAAAGCTTGGGGATGCCCCAGAAGGCATCCCCTCTTTCGTCTACTTCTATCGGTAACTTTACTTGGAGCTATATTTTTATTCACCAACATGATATTTGTTTTGCTTGGAGCGTCTTGTATTATTTGTGTCTTTGTTTGTTAGTGTGCCACAATAATCCTTGCTGTACACACCTTTTGAGAGAGCCATACATGAATTAAAATTTGATAGAATACTCAATATGCCTCACTTATATCTTTTTGAGCAAAGTTGTTTTGCTCTATGTGCTTCACTTATATCTTTTGAGCTATGTAGTTTGCTCTATGTGCTTCACTTATATCTTTTAAGCTAAGTAGTTTTTCTCTATATGCTTCACTTAGATCTTTTAGAGCACGGTGGTGGATTTGTTTTAAAGAAACTATTGATCTCTCATGCTTCACTTAAATTATTTTGAGAGTCTCTTAATAGCATGGTAATTTGCTTAATAATAATATGCTTGGTATTCAAGATTTGTGAAACTTTGTTTTGAGTGTGTTGAATACTAAGAAAAGATTGAAGCATGATAATTGTTTTGAGATATGGAGGTGATAATATTAAAGTCATGCTAGTTAAGTAGTTGTGAATTTAAAGAATACTTGTGTTGAAGTTTGTGATTCCCGTAGCATGCACATATGGTGAACCATTATGTGATGAAGTCAGAGCATGATTTATTTATTGATTGTCTTCCTTATGAGTGGCGGTCGGGGACGAGCGATGGTCTTTTCCTACCAATCTATCCCCCTAGGAGCATGCGCATAATACTTTGCTTTGATAACTTCTAGATTTTTGCAATAAGTATATGAGTTCTTTATGACTAATGTTGAGTCCATGGATAATACGCACTCTCACCCTTTCGCCGGTATCATACACCCACCATATACCTTCCTCAAAACAGCCACCATACCTACCTATTATGGCATTTCCATAGCCATTCCGAGATATATTGCCATGCAACTTTCCACCATTCCGTTTATTATGACACACTCCATCATTGTCATATTGCATATCCCGGTACACCACCGGAGGCATTCATATAGAGTCATATTTTGTTCTAAGTATCGAGTTGTAATTGTTGAGTTGTAAGAAAAATAAAAGTGTGATGATCATCATTATTAGAGCATTGTCCCAGTGAGGAAAGAATGATGGAGACTATGGTTCCCCCACAAGTCGGGATGAGAGTCCGGACGAAATAAGAGAGGCCAAAGAAGCCCAAAAAAGAGAGGCCATAAAAAGAAAGAGAAAAGGCCCAAATAAAAAAATGAGAGAAAAAGAGAGAAGGGACAATGTTACTATCCTTTTACCACACTTGTGCTTCAAAGTAGCACCATGATCTTCATAGTAGAGAGTCTCTCATGTTATCACTTTCATATACTAGTGGGAATCTTTCATTATAGAACTTGGCTTGTATATTCCAATGATGGGCTTCCTCAAATTGCCCTAGGTCTTCATGAGCAAGCAAGTTGGATGCACACCCACTTAGTTTATTTTTGAGCTTTCATATACTTATAGCTCTAGTGCATCCGTTGCATGGCAATCCCTACTCACTCACATTGATATCTATTGACGGGCATCTCCATAGCCCGTTGATACGCCTAGTTGATGTGAGACTATCTTCTCCCTTTTTGTCTTCTCCACAACCACCATTCTATTCCACCTATAGTGCTATGTCCATGGCTCACGCTCATGTATTGTGTGAAGATTGAAAAAGTTAGAGTATGAAACAATTGCTTGGCTTGTCATCGGGGTTGTGCATGATTTAAATATTTTGTGTGGTGAAGATAGAGCATAGCCAGACTATATGATTTTGTAGGGATAACTTTCTTTGGCCATGTTAATTTGAGAAGACATAATTGCTTTGTTAGTATGCTTGAAGTATTATTATTTTTATGTCAATAAAATTTTGTCTTGAATCTTTCTAATCTGAATATTCATATCACAATTAAGAAGATTTGCATTGAAATTATGCCAAGTAGCACTCCACATCAAAAATTCTCTTTTTATCATTTACCTACTCGAGGACGAGTAGGAATTAAGCTTGGGGATGCCTGATACGTCTCCAATGTATATATAATTTTTGATTGCTCCATGCTATATTATCTACTGTTTTGGACTATATTGTGCTTTATTTTCCACTTTTATATTATTTTTTGGGACTAACCTATTAACCGGAGGCCCAGCCCAGAATTGCTATTTTTGCCTATTTCAGTGTTTCGAAGACACGGAATATCAAACGGAGTCCAAACGGAATAAAACCTTCGGGAACGTGATTTTCTCACCGAACGTGATCCAGGAGACATGGACCCTGCTCCAAGGAACAAAAGAGGCGGTCACGAGGGTGGGGCGCGCGCCCCCCTGCCTCGTGGGCCCCTCGGAGATCCACCGACGTACTTCTTCCTCCTATATATATCCACGTAGACCCAAACGACCAGAACAGGAGCCAAAAACCTAATTCCACTGCCGCAACTTTCTGTATCCACGAGATCCCATCTTGGGGCCTATTCCAGAGCTCCGCTGGAAGAGGGCCGTCATCACGGAGGGCTTCTACATCATCATAGCCTCTCCTATGAAGTGTGAGTAGTTTACCTTAGACCTTCGGGTTCATAGTTAGTAGCTAGATGGCTTCTTCTCTCTTTGGATCTCAATACAAAGTTATCCCCCTCTCTTGTGGAGATCTATTCGATGTAATCTTCTTTTTGCGGTGTGTTTGTTGAGACCGATGAATTGTGGGTTTATGATCCAGTCTATCTATGAATAATATTTGAATCTTCTTTAAATTCTTTTATGTATGATTAGTTATCTTTGCAAGTCTCTTCGAATTATCCGTTTGGTTTGGCCAACTAGATTGGTAGTTCTTGCCATGGGAGAAGTGCTTAGCTTTGGGTTCGATCTTGCGGTGTCCTTTCCCAGTGACAGAAGGGGCAGCAAGGCACATATTGCATCGTTGCCATCGAGGATAACAAGATGGGGTTTATTTCATATTGCATGAATTTATCTCTGTACATCATGTCATCATCTTAAAGCGTTACTCTGTTTTTAACTTAATACTCTAGATGCATGCTGGATAGCGGTCGATGAGTGGAGTAATAGTAGTAGATGCAGAATCGTTTCGGTCTACTTGTCATGGACGTGATGCCTACATACATGATCATGCCTAGATATTCTCATAACTATGCTCAATTCTGTCAATTGCTCAACAGTAATTTGTTCACCCACCGTAGAATACTTATGCTCTTGAGAGAAGCCACTAGTGAAACCTATGCCCCTCGGGTCTATTCTCATCATATTAATCTTCATCACTTTAATCTTGCTTTGCTTTTTTACTTTGCCTTTTACTTTTATTTTGCATCTTTATACCAAAAATACCAAAAATATTATATCTATCCGATCTCACTCTCGTAAGTGACCGTGAAGGGATTGACAACCCCTAATCGCGTTGGTTGCGAGTAGCTATCGTTTTGTGCAGGTATGAGGGACTTGAGCGTGGCCTCCTACTGGATTGATACCTTGGTTCTCAAAAACTAAGGGAAATACTTACGCTACTCTGCTACATCATCCCTTCCTCTTCGGGGAAAACCAACGCAAGCTCAAGACGTAGCAGTTCTGCACCGACATGATACCCCCGTCGACCTCTACTCGTGTGTTCCATCCACAAGCAGCAGCCCGGTTGCTCTCCACACTGGTGTTTCTCTCTGACACACTCGTCATGGTCACCCCGGCGCTGATGCTCTTCACAAAATTTTACGCACTTTTCCCCTTTCTTGTAATAAATCAGAGGCTCATACTTGTCATGCCCGCCGCATAGGAAAACATGTTCGTTTGTTGTTTACATCTTCCTCCTCAATCACCACTTTTCCCTTTGATGTTATTCACTGTGATGTTTGGGCCTCTCCGGTGCCTAGCAATTCGGGTTTATCATATTATCTCGTGATTTTAGATGATTTTTCTCATTTCACTTAGACTTTTCCGTTACGCCGCAAATCCGATGTAGCTTCGACTCTCCATTCCTTTTATGCTTACGTTGCTACACACTTTCATCGTACCATTGCTCACCTCCAAATGGACAACGGAAAATAATTTGATAATCTCACCATTTGCAAACTTTTATCCACCCACATGACACTATTTTTCGTCTCACCTATCCTTACACATCACAGCAAAACGGCCGTGCCGAACGTGTTCTTCGCACACTTAATGAGAGTGTTCGTGCTTTGATTTTCCATGCACACATGCCTGCACACTTTTGGCCAGATGCTCTTGCTACCTCCACACTTCTTCTCAACATTTGGCCGTGCAAACCGCGGTGGCACTATACACCTCATCACATCCTCTTTGGGTCTCCTCCATCCTATGACAATCTTCATGTTTTCGGATGCTTGTGTTATCCCAATATGAGCGCCACCGCACCACATAAACTCGCATCTCGCTCTCTTGCCTGTGTTTTCATTGGGTATCAACCTAACACCAAAGGTTTTCGCTACTACGACTCGGTGTCCCATCGTGTGTTCGTCTCGCGACATGGTTACTTTGATGAGGTTCAATTTCCCTTTTAGCAGGCATCTTCAACCGCGCCCCCATCTCTGGATGCACCCTCTCGACAATCTCGTGGTGCCCTTGAGCTCCACCCGCCGCCTCTGCATGCGGCCTGCCCGGCTGCTCGCTCGGTCTCCCCGTCCTCAGATGGGACCCCGACCCTGACGCCGGTGCCCTTCCACGTCTCCTCGCCGGCTCAGGAGGAGCGGCCTCATCTTCACCGGCCCAGGAGGAGCCGGCCTCGCCTTCATCAGCTTGGGAGGCACCAACCTCCTCTTCATTGGCTCAGGAGGCACCATTCTCTGCCGGCCTCTCGGCGCCCTCGTCGCCCCACTCGTCCGCCTCGGTGGGCCACTCGACCGGGCCCTCGTTGCCCACCCGGCTGCCTCGGTGCGCCGCTCCGCCGGGTCCTCGGCTTCTTCGGGCGGGCCTTTGGCCTCCTCTTCGCACGCATCCTCGGGCAGCTCTTCGCCAACTTCTTTGACAGGCACCACGGTCCTTCCGTCGCCGCCTCCGCAGCCTCACGTGAGCTGCCGTCCTTGCTGGTTGCACCCGCTGTTGTGTTCCTTGTCATCATGGTCCCCGTCCGCCTCCTCCGCCGCCTCATCATTCTATGGTGAAGCGTGCCAAGGATGGGATCCAATAGCCGAACCCACGCTACCACAACCTCAGCGTCACGACGATCTCTCCGGTACCACGCTCGATGCGCTCTACGTTGAGTAATCTGCACTGGCTCGCCGCCATGTGCGCCGAGTACGTTGCACTTGTCGCCGACCGGACTTGGACTTTGGTCCCCCGCCCTCCTAGCGCCAATGTCATCTCCAGCAAGTGGTTTTTTTGGCATAAACTCCTCCGGGATGGTTCCCTCAATAGGTACAAGGCTCGTTGGGTTGTTCACGAGTTTGCTCAGCGTGACGGTGTTGAATTCCTAGAGACCTTTTCTCCTATCGTTAAAACCGCCACGATCCGCGTTGTCCTCTAGCTTGTTGCTTTTCGATGATGGCCCATACATCACCTCAACATCAACAATGCTTTTTTGTATGGTCATCTCCAGGAGCGTGTTCTCTGTCAGCAGCCTGCTGGCTTCGTCGACCCACAACGACCGAATGACATCTGCTTGCTATCCCAGTAGCTCTACGGCCTGAAATAGGCCCCTCGTGTATGGTACCAACGCATCATGGTGTTCCTCACTGCTCTTAGTTTTTGCAGCACCACATCCGACACGTCGTTATTCGTGCTCCATTGAGCCGATCATGTCGCCATGCTCCTTCTGTATGTTGATGATATTGTAATCACTAAATCACGAGAGGACATGCTTCGCGACATCATTGGCCATCTTGGCTCCGAGTTTCGACTGAAGGACCTGGGCGCGTTGCACTTCTTCCTCGGTATTAGTGTGTGACGTAATGCTTCCGGGTTCTTCCTTCATCAAGGGCAGTATGCTCTTGATCTATTGGATCATGCCGGCATGACCAACTGCAAGCCAACTGCTACACCCGCCGAGGCCAAGCCGAAGCTTTCTGCCACAGCTGGACAGCCTGCCACCGATGCCGCTCTCCACCGCAGTATTGTTGGCGCACTTCAATACCTTACGCTTACCAGGCCATACATTCAGTTTGTGGTGCAGCAAGTTTGCTTGCATATGCACTCGCCCCGCGATGTTCATTGGCTCTGGTTAAGCGTATTCTTCGGTACATTCGTGGCATGCCGACTTATCGTCTTCGTCTGCGTGCTTCTGCCTCCACCGAGCTTCTAGCCTATATGGATGCGGACTGGGCTGGCTGTCCAGACACTCGACAATCCACGTCGGGTTACTGTGTCTTCTTTGATGACTCGCTTGTCTCATGGTCGCGGCAGCCCACTGTCTCCCACTCGAGTGCCGAGGCCGAGTACCGCGCTGTTTCCAATGTCGTCACTGAGACTTGTTGGCTACATCACCTACTTAGTGAGCTTCGGGTTCCTATCCCGAAGGCTACGGTGGTTTTCTGTGATAATGATCTGGCCACCTATCTGGCAGCCAATCCGGTGCAGCATAAGCGCACAAAACACATTGAACTAGATGTGCACTTCAGCCGCGAGAAGGTCCAGTTGGGTCAGCTACGTGTACTTCATGTCCCGACTACCCAAAAGTTGGCCGACATTACGACTATGGGGTTGCCAACCGCTGCACTCCAGGAGTACCGTTCCAATCTTTGCCTC
>NC_041384.1:289823876-289906380 GCF_002162155.2 Triticum dicoccoides
ATATATGTAGTTATCTCCAATTGATCTTCCTATGATTTCTAGCCTTTTATAGCTTGACTCCTAGAGATATAGTAGGGTTAGTTGGCTTGCATGCAAGACATCACCTATATATATTGTAACCAACTCCGATGAATACAATTGAGTTGCATCCAATACCTTCGTACACGGGGCATCCCCAAGCTTAGGCTCTGTGTTGTCCTTGAATATTACCTTGGGGTGCCTTGGGCATCCCCAAGGTTAGGCTCTTGCCACTCCTTATTCCATAGTCCATCAAATCTTTACACAAAACTTGAAAACTTCACAACAGAAAACTCAACAGAAAATCTCATAAGCTCGTTAGTATAAGAAAATAAATCACCACTTTTGGTACTGTTGTGAACTCATTCTTTATTTATGTTGGTTTAATATCTACTGTATTCCAACTTTTCCATGGTTCATTCCCCCCGATACAACCCATAGATTCATCAAAATAAGCAAACAACACGTAGAAAACATAATCTGTCCAAAAAAGAACAGTTTGTTGCAATCTGTAACTCTCGAATACTTCTGTAAGTCCAAAAATTCTATAAAATTATGATAACATCGGGAATCTGTGTACCAATCTTGTGCAAAGAGAATGTGATCAAAAGCATGCTTTTGTAAAAAATGAGAATTATTTTCCTAGGCACAAAAGTTTCTGTTTTTCAGCAAGATCAAAACAACTATCACCATAAGCCATCCCAAAGGTCTTACTTGGCACAGACAGTAACTAAAACAAAATAACATCTAACCATAGGCTAGATGAATTATTTATTCAAAAACCGGAAATAAAAATATTGGGTTGTCACCCAAGAAGCGCTTTTCTTTAAAGCGTTTTAGCTAGGCATTGATAATTTCGATGATGCTCACATGAAAGATAGCAATTGAAACACAAAGAGAGCATCATGTATCATGTGAAAAACACATCTAAGTCGAACATACTTCCTATGCATAGGCATCTTATAAGCAAACAAATTATCAAGGGAAGCAAACATTAGCACTCTTGTTCAGCTTTGCAAGCAAGACGAGACAAACGGTCCATAGGATAACACTCTTCATGAATTAATATCTCCTAAATATCATGGTTTAATCCTCCCCAAAATCTATCCATAAAATCTTATTCACTTTCTTCTAAAAATTAGTGGAACAAGGTATTTCGTAAATCATCATAATATTTTGCTACGGTGTCACTACATTGTTTTAAATGTTGTAGTTTTTTTAATCATGCTATGAGTATAATACACGTCGACGAATCTATCTCTCATGACAAGTTTTAAACCATCCCAAGTAGTAGGTATATAATCAGTGAATGAACCAATCACGGCCTTAACTTTTTGACGTTTGACAAAATTACGGGAAGCAAGAATATCATTCACTTCAAACTCCCATTCAATATATAAAGCAGGTCTAAAACGGTCATGAAATGGTGGTATGGAAACATTAACCTGGTCGTGTGCTTTTGGATGTCTTCGCATCTCTCGTGACGGTTGCGGTATTTGCTGAGGTGGTGGCACATCACCCACGGTCGACAAAGCCCATGAACTGACAACTCTAGATCCTGTCATGACTAGTACAAACAAGAAACAAAATCCAAGAATAATGTTTTGATGAACTACTAGGATGTGGTGGTAAAATGCTCACAGTATAGCGAATATCAAAGTCTTACAAGTTCTTACCATGAAGCAGGTGGTGACCGGGAACCAATGGTGTCAAATAACTCTGGAGGTTGAGTAGAGCGATTGCCAGGTCAATGTAGGTCTGCATGGTGTAGAAATATGTCGAGCTGGGTTGGATTTATATATGTGGAAAAAATCCTACAACCATGTTAATTAATGCATGCTAAAAAATTGCTCAAAGTGGTCGAGTGCTGGTCTTAGGATAAACTGTACTAGAGAAGCGAGACTAAAACACAGATGAAAATTCACGCACTGAACAAAAATGAATGACCGCCGGGAGAGGCAAAATATGTGATGAAGAGGAAAAAATATATTCCTCAACGTGACAATATGTGTACGCAATAGTGCGGATAGATATATATGGCAAAAATATAGTTGCGGCTGAAAGCAGTGCGTAGACAAGGTAACAAATGCACATAATGAGTTTGATCTGCAGCCCAACCAAAAAGGTTACGTGAGACCCTTTGACACGAAGGAGTTTTATTCCCTTCCTTCTACCAAACAAGAATTTGAAATGATGTAACCAATGTGCCAATGCCTTCAAAAGTCATGTGATGCCTTTTAACAAGAGAATCTTCCACAAACGAACTAGTACTACTAGTCTAGATATTTCCCTGTTTTTTTACGTCCAACGGAACTTGCTTTTTTTTAAACTCTCTCTTAGGAAATGGTCTCCCTCTCCAAAGAAAAATCAAGTCTGCATGGAAGTCGTTTATTTCTTTCCTTCTTTTAAGCTGAGCGGAAAAAAATCCCAACCTATTATTTCGGGATTTCCAAGAGAGTTAAATTTGCACCTTCTCTTTCCTTTTAAATCACTTTGCTCAACGTCTATCTGTCCCTCACTTCCCTTTTTTCTTTCTGTCGCATGTTTCTCTCTCACCTTTTCCAAACTCCAACGTGAGCAACTAGTACTCTTTCCAAACAATCAAGGTAGCAACAATCTGTCCATGAAATCTCTTTTTTTCATACCTTGCCAATGTACTACCAAAGAGATATACGGTTGCCTTTTTAACCTGTCCCTTCATTCCAAACAAGCACCACAACAAATTTACAGATCAATATGTCAAAGCAAACAGACAACCTCTTTTTTTGCTCACCACATTCCAAGTAGTACTATATCTCTTCTTTGACCGAACCAAATCTGCCCTAATGATTTTTTTGCAATGGATGGAAAGAACAATGGCAGCGGCAGCACAATAACAGATGGAGGCACCAACGGCAAAAAGTGGATAGATGGTCGTGATGGCGATGAACAAAATAAGCGGCAGCGGAATATGGTAATGAAGTGGATGATGGTGTATACGGATGCGGTGTGAACAAAATGTGACAAGAACTCGAAACTCTAAAAGACTACACTAAAACCAGCAACTCGACACATGATGCAACCAAAAATTTAACAATCCAGAAACGAAGTGATAATAGCGAAAGGCTCAGACTATCTCGGACACGGATGGACTAATGTAATTTTTTTGGCTTTTTCATGGACTGTAGGTACGAAGAACAAATGCAATGTAGACTATGAAAAACTGGTAAAATCTCATTAAGCAACCTAAAAACTGATACCAGTTGATAGAGGTGAGGGTCCCGATCTTTCGATGAGATGATAACTATCGATTTGGTGGAGACGACTTTGACGATTCGACTACAAACGTGCATGACGTTGTGCCTTAGCAATCGCTAAACCAACTTCAAGAGGTTGCTGACCATGCCGGAGCACGATCAACCTGACCACGAAGGTCTATTCCTGCATGCAATCGATGAACAAGCAAGAATATGATAAATCAATCTGAATATTGCAAATATATATGTATTGTTGATAAAAGTGGGGTTCTAAAAGAGGTCTTCATCTGGTCGCCGGACACAAACAAAGTACACAAAGTTACATCAGTGACTAACTTTTGACTAATTAAAACCCCAGTCTAAATAATGCCTTAAGGGTTGTATTTATAGGGAGACAGATGAGAATTTCGTCCACCCTTGGCAAGGTGGACTAAATTTTGGCCTAAGTCATTTTCCTATTTATAAAGACTCTAAAAAACCGCCTATTAAGTGTATTTAAAAAATGCATGGACCTGGTCTAAAAATAAGGTGGCGCAGTACCAATAATAAGCTATGGACGAAATTTTTAAAAGGCCATCTTATATATCTCGTCCATCTTCCTGATGTCATCATGGTGGCTTCAAAGTGCGGAAATCTCCACTATCTGCTCCGTTCTTGTTCTCTTCCCATGTGCCTTCATCTCCATGCTTGATCATGCTCCAATGTTCATCCTTCTTGTTCATGCTAAGCCCTTCAATTGTAAGCAACAGAAATGTATCTAAGTTAGGCAGCATCATATTCTCATGAACATTAGAAACATTACCAAGAAACGAAAGTACCTGATAATTTAACTGGCATGCATGAGCTCTAGTAATTGGTCCAATAGGTATAGCAACAGGGGTTGTGGGTGTAACTGTGGTAGCCATGTCCTCATCATCCTCCTCTTCTTTAAAACAAAGCCGTCCTCGGCGTTGGTTAATCTGAAATGTGGTTAAGAAAAGAGACAAGGTGTACACTATATATATATATATATATATATATATATATATATATATATATATATATATATATATATATATATATATATATATATATATATATGTCATCCATTTTTACTGATCTCAGTTGTGGCACATGTGACACATTTATACAAGAGAACTCTTCGAAAGTCATGAAATATAAAGTCAAAATATTATCCCAAGAAGTCAAAGGCATGAATATATTGCAACTCAAATTGCACATATAAGTGAAGCTCTTATTCATATCAAAAGGTTGGCAATGCTCATCATTAAAGCATCCCAACATTGGTGAATAAACTTTATTTGTTTCAAATTTACATGGTACACCATACTTAAATAAGCAAACATGCAACAAGTCATTTGACACAAAATCGTCACCAACATTAGAGGTCTTACAAAATGATTAAGCATTGGCAGAATTATTTTCAAACGTATTTGATCTAAATCTGATTTATTCCCTAATTCACATTGTTCTTTCACATCAATAGTGAATTCAATGGGAGTGCAATTATTTTCAAAAAGATTTAAGTGAAGCACGAGAATGCAATTATTTCTTTAAAATATAAACACCGCCATGCTCTAAAAGATATAAGCGAAGAACTAGTGCAACTTCCTAGCTCAAAAGATATAAGTGAAGCACATAGAGTATTCTAACAAATCACGAATAATGTGTGTCCGTCTAAAAAAGGTGTGTCCAGCAAATATTATTGTGACAAACTAAAAAAAACAAATCAAAGACTCATATAATACACGATGCTCCAAGCAAAACTCATATCATGTGATGAATAAAAATATAGCTCCAAGTAAAATTACCGATAGTTGGTAGAAGAAAGAGGGGATGCCTTCCGGGGCATTCCCAAGCTTAGATACTCAGGAGTCCTTGAATATTACCTTGAGGTTCCTTGGGCATCCCCAAGCTTTGACTCTTCCCTCTCCTTATTCCTTCATCCATCGTGATCTCACCCAAAACATGAAAACTTTAGCACACAAAAGTTAACAAAAACCTTCGTGAGATCCGTTAGTATAACAAAGTAAATCACTACTTTAGGTACTGTTGTAAACTCATTCATATTTTATTATTGCATTATACCTACTGTATTCTAACTTCACCATGGCTTATACCCCCCGATGCAATCCATAGATTCATCAAACGAGCAAACAACGCGACGAAAACAGAATCTATCAAAAACAGAACAGTTTGTAATAATTCGAACAATGACCATACTTCTATAACTCTACAATTCTGAAACATTAGGAAAACATGGGCAATTTGTATATCATCATGTTTAATAATTTCAAAATTTTATCATGCTCCAGAAAATATTAACAATTATTCTACTGGATGCAAAAGTTTCTGTTTTTGGACAGAAACAAAGCAACTATCATCCAACTCATCCCAAAGGCTTTGTTTGACCCAAAAACACAAAAACACAACCATAACTGTTGCATAATTGTGCACACACAAAAATAGAAATAGAAACACAAAATTAAGATAACTATTGGGTTGCCTCCCAACTAGCGCTATTGTTTTACGCCCCTAGCTAGGCATAATGCAAAGGTTCAAGTTTTGTCATCTTTAGTTTTAATAACCCTAGAGAACCCTATTTCACTCTCTTTGCCATTATCAATAATGTGAACAAGAGATCTGGCTTGGTGCTAGGGGTTTTTATTTCTTTCAAGATGCAAAGAGAAACCTTTTGTTCTAAAGCATCAAATCTCTTATTTTGTGACACAAAGTTACTATTTATTTTAGAAGCAATATTAAATAGCCCTCGAAAGTAGGAATCCATACTAATTTTAGTTTCTTTTATTAACTCAGTATGACAATAGCTTACTAGAATGGTAGGTTCAATAGTTTCATATTTTGGTTATCAAAATATATTTTTCATCTTTTCATAGGTGTCAAAAGCATTATTCCCAAGGAAATCATTTTCAAATATAGACTCCAAGACACGTGTATGAACAAGAGGTAGACAGGCATAAAAACTTCTAAGGAGCAATTTAATGGCTCATAGGCTTAATACTCATTTTTATTTCCAATAGTCTATCCCAAGATTCTTTTAAGTATTCATCATTAGCCTGCTTGAAATTTAAAATTCCCAAACCCTCTCCTAAGTAAGGAGGGGAAGGCAAATTGGGAGGAGAGTTGGCCATAACGATAAAGCGAGCAAAAAGGCAAAGGAAAATATTTTTGGTATTTTTGTGAAAATGTTTTAGAAGTGGGGGAGATGAAAATGAGAGGCAAATAGCAAATAATGTAAATTCAAGGAGATGAAAGTTTATGTGATGGTACTTGATAGATGTTAACGATGTCTCCCTAGCAACGGCGCCAAAAATTCTTCCTGCTACTTGCGAGCTGTGTTGAGATTTCCCCAAAGAGGAGAGGATGATGCAGTACAGTAGAGATAATGATGCAGAGCATCCCAAGTTCATCCCCATGGACCTATCATCATCTCACCAAGTTCCTAGTGGACCCATAACATGAGCACGTGCAATAGCTCTCGAGACGAAGGTGACATCTCTCCGCTCACAATTCCACTTCGATGCACATGAGACATGGCTACTACCTCAAACAGAGACATTATGCATACTCAGGTACCAAGGTGTTAGCCATGGAGAAGCTAAGGATCAAGGAGGATCGAAGAAGGAAGACATACACGAAGACGTAGAAGAAAACGGCCAAGTCTGCACTTGCTCGGACGATCTGAATAATGGCACCCGAGACCAGTGTCGGTGTCAAAACCGGCGGATCTCGGGTAGGGGGTCCCGAACTGTGCGTCTAAGGTGAATGGTAACAAGAGGCAAGGGACACGATGTTTTACCCAGGTTCGGGCCCTCTTGATGGAGGTAATACCCTACGTCCTGCTTGATTGTTCTTGATAATATGAGTAGTACAAGAGTTGATCTACCACGAGATCAGAGAGGCTAAACCCTAGAAGCTAGCTTATGGTATGATTGTCTGTTGTTCCTCCTACGGACTAAACCCTCTGGTTTATATAGACACCGGAGGGGGCTAGGGTTACACAGAGTCGGTTACAAGGAAGGAAATCTACATATCCGTACTGCCAAGCGTGCCTTCCACGCTAAGGAGAGTCCCATCCTGACACGGGATGAAGTCTTCAATCTTGTATCTTCATAGTCCAACAGTCCGGCCAAAGGATATAGTCCGGCTGTCCGGATACCCCCTAATCCAGGACTCCCTCAGTAGCCCCTGAACCAGGCTTCAATGACGATGAGTCCGGCGCGCAGATTATCTTCGGCATTGCAAGGCGGGTTCCTCCTCCGAATACTTCATAGAAGATTTTGAACACGAGGATCGTGTCCGGCTTTGCAAAACAAGTTCCACATACAACCGTAGAGAGAATAATATTTTCAAAAATCTAATTTGCCAACGCATTTCGCAATGTGACATCACACCACATCCAGGTCTTTATTTGAATCGTTTTTCATAACCAATCTCAGCGTGTTTCGCGAGGCGGTTTCCTTGTCTTGTCGAAGTAGAGATCGTGTCCACTTTATTACGGGATTCTCATCAATATGGACATGGGTAACCCAACCGTGCCTATTGGTAGGACTCCTAGATCTCAGGAAAGTCCCAAACCGCCATGAGGAGGATGCTTGATATTCACCCTCTTTATAAAGGGGAGAAGGCCTTTTCCTCTCGATCTTAATCGAATCCGCCTCCCGCCTCGAGTTCCAACACCCAAAGCTCAGGTTTAGGCACTTCGGACCTTCAACTATGTCAGGATCCAACCTTCAAGGTAGGTGGATGCCTTCCTCCGTCACGGAGGAGGACATCAAGAAGTTGAGAGAGGCCAGATATCTGGCCGCCGAAATTTCGCATCGGCTGCCTGCCCGAGGGCAAGTCGTCCCTACTCCCGAACCCAATGAGAGCGTCGTGTTTGTCTCCCACTTCCTCCGAGGACTAGGCCTCGCTCTGGATCCCTCTGTTAGGGGTCTTATGTTCTATTACGGCTAGATTTTGACGATCTGGCCCCTTATTCCCTTCTTCACGTCTCGACATTTATTGTCGTATGTGAGGCTTTCCTCCGCATTACCCCTCACTTCGGCCTATGGCTCAAGACCTTCGATGTGAGCCGAAGATGATCGAGGGGCAGCACGCAGCGTGCGGAGGTGCTTCAACAAGCAAAATTGCTGACGCTCCATGGCCTGAGGGTTACTTCCCAGAGGTGTCCGGATTGTGGCAGTGGGAGTGGTTCTACATCACAGCTCCCCGAAGTGCCAAGTGGGTAGCTGCCCCCACCTTTCGCTCAGCCCCCCACCACAACTGATGTCATGGATCAGCAGGGGGCTGAGCTGGGGTCCAGCCAAGGACGTGCCAATACTACAAAGCCGTATCCAAGATCTCTTTGAGAGAGATTTCAGTTTGGTTATGGTAGTGCAAGTAATGCTAGTTCTTCAAGTCCAGTCTTGCAAACACTGGCCCCTTCGCATGTGGGAATTCAACCCAGAAGGACCGCGAGCTATTCAACATTTCCTCGGCATGACGCACGAAGAGATGTACAAATTGTTCTTCGGACCACAAATAATGTGTCCGGACATCACTGAGGATGCAGGTCTGAGCTGCAATCGCCTGGATACCCAAGTAAGTAGCCCTGCATCCGAACACACTGCCTTTTATTTATCGCAACATTGCCCTAAAAAAGCCGCTCTTTAACCCAGGATTGGATAGTGAAGGCAAAGTTGATCAGGTGTTTGGCCCCCCTCCCTGAGACCTCACCAAATCCCGTGCTAACCAGGATGCTGGAGATCGCGCCTTATCAAGCGCCCTCAGGAGAAGATAAAGGGGGGAACAAGGAGGCTAGCGCCTCCACGAAGGAGGTTAGCCGGGGGGAGGAACTGAAACTTCCTCTCCCCAGGGACGGAAGAGAACCGCCTCTGAGGATCCGTAGACAACGGTCTCCAAACGGGGGAAGAAATCTCCACCGGATGGTCCTGCCCTGTTGGATACCCTGTCCGTACTATGCCCTCAAGGGGATCAGCCCTCCACCAAGCTGTAAGCAAAAAGGTAAGTGAAAATATCTTGCTTTACCTCTGAGGAAAATAAACAACGCATTTATCTTGCAGTTCGGATCTTAGCCCTTCTCAGCAGAGCTCGTCTTCAGGGGTTCTTCTTCCAGAGATGATGGAGAGCGAAACGCCTCCCCCTGCCACACCACCTCATGAGGCGGGCAACCCCGAGCTGTCGTCGCGGAGGGTTTCTCCTGATCTGGCAAAGCCATAAGGTAAGCCTATGGCCACCCGAAGTCCTCAGTATCCGGCTCTCGAGGAGAGCAGTCAAAAGAGTCTGACATCGTCTGGTGTGCGGTCGGACGTAACGAGGGATCTGCTGCAGCAAGTGGCTATCTCAGAAGAGCACCACACATTGATGGGTACGGTGATTGAAAGGATTTCGTCCACCGAAAGAGGGTTGCATGAAGCCTTCATGAGTCTACTGACAGGTTTTGAGGTACACAAAATGATGTACTTTGTTGACAGTACCGCACATTTTTAGATGTGCCCTGTGTAGATAGTAGCCCCTGAGACTCTGGTTGTCGTCAAAAAGGGCGGCAACCATAGGATCATATGACCAGGTAATAACCAGACCGCCTTTATGTGCAGGTGGTTGAAGCTCCGGTGGCTAGCCGGACTGATGGGTTTGCCGAACTAAAGCGGCAACTAGATGCGGCAGATGCCGACATCGTGTTGGTTAACAAGCGGCTTGACGAGGCACAAGGTAGGTGATTTTTCTGGTGAATGCCACATAGTAAGAGCAGCATGATGCCATAGTGGAGACCCTTCGGGCGGAGCTTGCCCGAGCCCAGGAGCAAGCAAGGAGTAATAATGCGTCTGCTTTAAAGGCGGCCGAAGAGTTAAGGCCCGAACATGCCGAACATTGCGAGAGCAAAGAAAAGATTGCCAAGATGGCCGTGGAGTTAAAAGATGCTGCTGACCGTTACCGGCTTCTTGAAGAAGAAAACCGGGCGAAGGCGACGGACCTGGAGAAGGCCCGGGTGGCTGCCAAGGAAGCCCGCTCCAAAATTAGAGTGACGAAGGTGGAGCTGAATCAAGCTGCGGATATCGTTTCTGGGAAGCCCTTCTTGTTGCGGACTAAGTTTGGAGATCCGAAATATGCTCCTTTGGACCGGCTATGGAGTTCTGCGAACGAGTACATAGATTTGGCTGCAAGTAATGTTGATGCGGCCGAGTACTTCAAGGATCAGAAAGGTCCTGAAGTGGAGAAGCTGTTCTGGTCACAGTTTCACGCTCCAGTCTGTCCGCTGTTGCTGAATGAGCGATTAACCGGTTGGGCCAAGCTCCATAGATTATCCAGACTTGGCATGAGGTCCGTTGTGGATCATCTATGGCCAGGAGGGCCAAGGCCGAATAGCTACTTTAGCTTAGTGCAACAATTCCTTGGTGTTGTGCCACACATCGATGCTGTAAAGAGGTCAGCGTGCATAGAAGGCTCGTGGATGGCCCTTGCCCGTATCAAAACATACTGGGCGGAGATGGATGCCACCATTGTTGCGGCACAGGGTTCGGCCATAGGCCGAGTGGCTGCCGAGCACTACTTTGAAGAAGTTCTTGAAGGCGCTCGTTTGATAGAGGCTCAGTGATCGAAGAATATTATGTTTAAGTGACATGTATTCCCATAGTAAAAACAATGTTTTGTTGAGTTTACCAAGGTTGTATTTATACTTTTGCCCGAAAGTACTATGATGCCTCCTGTGCGGCCGTTTATGTATATATGTATATAACCTGAAAGATGGCAGTCGTCGGCTTCAGCCCCCACGCATATAATGCGGGGGTGTTCGCAGAAGACGCATGTTCACACTTGATCCAACGTCTTGGTCCATTAAGGAGGTGATAGCGCAGCGAACTAGGCAATCAGACTATAATGCTTTAACACCTTCACTTAGCCAGAGGAGTTTGACAGTGGGGCTACTATATAGCCCCTGGTGGCTCCGCGCTCATCCGAATTCGGGGCGCGTACATGCCTGGCCGGGAAACGACCCTTCGTTAATGCGGAGGAATCCCGAAGATTCCGCTAGGTCATCGAGTGGTTGACCAGTCTCACGCTATATCATGACAGTCAGTTTTCGGCTTTCTCTACTGAGGTGCTCGTCCGGATGAACCAGGGCACAATCGCAGTAGTTCTCCTGGTGCCGCCTTAGCCGATAGAGCGGAACATAAGGCAGCAAAACACAGGAGCCGGGAAAACCCAACATTTGACCAAAGACATGATTCGGAGCTGATGCATATAAGGCCAAACTCGCGACGCCCAACACTCCCTAAGGTATTCGGTCTTTATGATGTAAACCGGGCTAAACGGTGCCCTTTGTAATAAGCCCCTAGTGTCCAGGTACGTGCAATATTCCGGCATGGCCACATGCCAATACGTCAACATCCTTCTCAATTGTACTGAGAATCCGGGGGATGTGTATCAACAAGAGACCGTAAAAAGGTTTACGCAGGGTCTTAATCTAAAAAGAATCCTTGGAACGGGTCCCTGCTGCACGTCTGCGCCTGTGTCTCCGTTGTGCCGTATCTTGGACGGGTGTAGCACGATGGTCATCTGTAAAAGAGAGGAACTTAGTTGAAAAGTTGTCGTGCAAAAAGGTAGGTTATACTAAATAAACCATGTATAGTTCAAGATGAGTAAAGTTGAGCCTAATTGTCACTTTTTACACGCGTTGATCCCCTTGTATTGTTATAGGGGTATAGTCATCAAACCTGTATCAATTATATATAGCTACACTGGACTCATCTAACCATGTCCGTGGTCTTAACGACCTGTCAGATGCTCTAGTTGGTGAGGCCATCTAGTGTGCGGCTGCCAAGGCGGCCGCACGGTCTTCCGCGCGCAAGGAGCGCTCAATATTTCCATTTACTGTAATGATGCCACGTGGACCGGGCATCTTAAGCATGAGAGAAGCGTAATGCGGTATTGCATTAAAGCGAGCGAAAGCTTCGCGTCCGAGTAGTGCTTGATAGCCACTTTGGAACGGAGCGATGTGGAAGGTTAAATTTTCGCTGCGGAAGTTATCAGGAAAGCCGAATATAACCTCTAGTAGCAGGGAGCCCGTGCAATGGGCTTCTGGGCCTGGCATTACTCCTTTAAAGGTAGTATTGCTATGGCTAACTTTTGTTGGGTCAATCCCCATTTTGCGGAATGTGTCCTGATATATCAGGTCTAAACTACTTTCGCCGTCCATCAAGACTCGTGTGAAGTGGTATCCGTTAATTATCGGGTCTAACACCAAGGCAGTCCATCCTGCATGCCGGATACTTGCCGAGTAATCCCGATGGTCAAAGGTGATTGGTTGGGATGACCAGTGGCAGAACTCCACGGTGATAGCCCTGGGGCATGTGTCTCTAGGATTGCCACTTTGTTACTCCCCTTCATCACGTGTAATACGTTTACTGTTTTGATTTCTGGCGGGAATTTCTTCTGTTCCCCAGTGCTTTGCTTGCGAGGCTCATCCTCGTCTTCGCTTGGTGTATCCTGCCCCTTCTGTTCCGCGTTGAGCTTGCCAGACTGCTTGAAGACCCAACATTCACTATGGATATGATTTGCAGGTTTATCGGGGGTGCTGTGGATCTGGCATATTTTGTCCAGAATCTTGTTTAGGCTGGACAGTTCATCTCTGTTGCCTTTGGAGGGTAGGTTTTGCTGACCTGCCCGAGAGCTTCTGAATCTGGCGTTTACCGCCATGCTCTTCGGGCTGTCTTCTTTCCGGCGCTTGTTTTTGCTGCGTCGTGGTTTCCCGTTTCCGTCCCTGACTTCGGATGTTCTTGGGTCGCTGGTGCTGCATCTGGCTAACCAGCTGTCCTCGCCCGCGCAAAAGCGGGTCATGAGGCTTGTTAATGCTGCCATTGTTCTCGGCTTTTCTTGGCCGAGGTGTCTGGCAAGCCATTTGTTTCGAACGCTGTGCTTGAAAGCTGCTAAGGCTTCAACATCCGGATAGTTGACTATTTGGTTCTTTTTAGTGAGAAACCTGTTCCAAAGCTTTCGGGCTGACTCTCCGGGCTGTTGAGTTATATGACTTAAATCGTCTGCATCCGGTGGTCGGATATAGGTCCCTTGAAAATTTTCCCAAAAAGCGTCTTCGAGCTCTTCCCGACTTCCAATGGAGTTTTCGGGGAGGCTTTTAAGCCAGTGCCGAGCTGGCCCTTTGAGCTTGAGGGGTAAGTACTTGATGGCGTGGAGATCGTCTCCTCGAGCCACGTAGTCCTCAATCCAGACCCCAGGGTCTATCGTTCTGTCGTACGCCTCTATGTTTACGGGTTTGAATCCCTCTGGAAATTCATGGTCCAGCACCTCATCGGTGAAACATAGGGGGTGTGCGGCACCCATGTATTTGGGTGTATTGTGGTGTTCGGATTTTTGTTATGTTGCATTGCGTGCTGGAGCGCGCTTGCTTGTCCCGTAGATGGATCTGGTTGCGCCATCCTTTTGATGCGAGCCCTCACGTGGATCGCGTACTGGCTTGTGTGCGGCGTCGTTTGCCGCTCTAAGGTGGCCACGAGGTCGTCTATCCGACCGGATAACTGTTTTGTTTTTTGATTGCAAGGGATCTAAGGCCTCCTCATCGAATTCAGGTAGCAGCTTTCGCTTCGGGTAGCTCTTTGGGTGGCGACTACCGCCGTATTTTGCTGCAGTGTTGAGGACTTTACTCCATCTAATTTAGAGTGTGTCTTGTGCATCCCTGAGCCTTTGCTTCTGCTTTTTCAGACTCCTCACAGTGGCAACAAGCCTTTGATGGGTATTCTGTTGTTCTGGGTGCCTGTCCGGTGTGATGTCATCTGGACTGTTATCTTCGCCGGAGTCGGGTTGTTCGGTTTGATTCTCCGTGTTTCCGTGGTCGAACGGTGGTTCAATGCCGTGTTTGTCGTCCGCTAGCTCACCCTGCTCTATCGCTGGGTCTATATGATCTCTGTTTCTGCCGAGGCGGGATTTGGAGCGGCGCTTACGCCGCTGCTTTGACTGCTTCTCGAGGGAACGATCCTCCGCTGCGTCCTTCCGTTCGTCATCGTCATTTTCTTTCGGTGCGTCCACCATGTATACATAATATGATGAAGTGGGCGTCTAGTGCCCTGTGGGCAGTGGCTCCTGTTCGTCTCCTGCATCGTCGTCGATACCGTCGATGTCTTCAGAGTCGAAGTCAAGCATGTCGGTCAAATCGCCAACAGTGGCTACTAAGTGGGTGGTGGGTGGGTGGCGAATTTCTTCGTCATCCGCATCCCAATCCTGCCGGACATAGTTCGGCCAGGGCTCTCCTGACATGGAGAGAGACTTTAATGAATTCAGTATGTCGCCGAAGGGCGAGTGCTGAGAGATATCCGTGGAGGTGAACTCCATGATTGGTGCCTAGTCGGATTCGATAGGCACGGGTGCAGGCTGTTCGGAGTCCGTGGCCCGGGAAGGATCCGGCAGTTCGGCGACACGGCTCTCGTTAGGGGTGAAGTTAGTATTTGGCTCTATCGCCGCTGAAAGTGCGGCCTCCATGGTGGGGTCTATCCACCCATCCTTGGATGGCGCAACTGGCTCCGAATTGAGGGTCGGAGCAGTCGCCAGTGCGATCTCCCGAACACTATCCGATGGTAGAGCTAAATCATGCTCATCGTGATCGTGCGGCGCACTCGGCAAGGGCTCGAATCCATCAAAGATCAAGTCTCCGTGGATGTCGGCCTTGCGGTTTATGCTTCCAAACCTGACCTGGTGGCCAGGGGCGTAGCTCTCGATCTGCTCCAGATGGCCAAGCAAGTTGGCCCGCAGTGCGGAGCCGCCGAATACAAAGATCTGTCCGGGGAGAAAAGTCTCACCCTGGACTGCATCGCTATCGATGATTGAAGGAACCATCCAGCCTTATGGTGACACGACACAGAGGAACTCTCAATGAAAGCACCAATGTCGGTGTCAAAACCAGCGGATCTCGAGTAGGGGGTCCCGAACTGTGTGTCTAAGGCGGATGGTAACAGGAAGCAGGGGACACGATGTTTTACCCAGGTTCGGGCCCTCTTGATGGAGGTAATACCCTGCGTCCTGCTTGATTGTTCTTGATAATATGAGTAGTACAACAATTGATCTACCACGAGATCAGAGAGGCTAAACCCTAGAAGCTAGCCTATGGTATGATTGTCTGTTGTTCGTCCTACAGACTAAACCCTCCGCTTTATATAGACATCGGAGAGGGCTAGGGTTACACAGAGTCGGTTACAAGGAAGGAAATCTACATATCCGTACTGCCAAGCATGCCTTCCACACCAAGGAGAGTCCCGTCTGGACACGGGACAAAGTCTTCAATCTTGTATCTTCATAGTCCAATAGTCTGGCCAAAGGATATAGTCTGGTTGTCCGGATACCCCTAATCCAGGACTCCCTCAACCAGCAAGCCTTCCCGTGAAGCCGGACGCTCCAGACCGATGCTCGGATCATCCGGAACCACCCGGACGTCCAGACCACCTCGTGGTCACTGGACCCCCCTCGACGACTGCGAATAATCCGGACGGCCGCCCAGATCATCCGGACCCCTGACAACCGGATCATCCGGATCATCTAGACCACCACCTGCGTGTGCGTTTTGGGCCGAAGCCCATGTACCCTTTCGCCCCTCTAGCCTATATAAATGACTACACCTGCACTTTTCTATGGTTAGCAAAGTATTAGTTCATTTGAAAGATAGAGCTTTTCTCATCCACTTGGTTACTTCTCCATTGGACTCCACGACCTATTCGGAGAAGATCCCCCAAGAGGATTCGAGACCCCTCATGGGAAGACCCCTCAAGACCTCCTCACGGAGAAGAACTTTCTACTTGTATCGTCCGTAGTTGATCATGGATCGTGTATCTCTTTATGTTTTGAGGATCTAGCACATGTTTAATTGAATATTGTTGATTTGAGTGATTCTCTCGTGCTTCCCCTTGTGTTTTCCCCTTGTGTTCTTTGCGGTATCCGCTCCAATCGTGAAATATCGGGCATCTAGGGTTCTACCCTACGTCATCTTGGATCAGAGCAAGGTTTATTATGAATTTGGAGCACCTACCCCTTTGTTTTCTAGACTAATTTTGTTGATTTCGTCCTAATTTTGAAAATTCTCCACCAAAAAATAGCCCCCAATTTTTTTGTGATTTTTTGGTATGATGAAGTTTTGTTGATTTTGATCCATGGATTCTTTGTGTTGCAAGTGGATCTTACCTTTCCCCACCATTTCCCCCACGAAACCCATAGAAAATCCATGAATTCCTCAGTTTTTTCACCATTTTCGAGTTCATCTTGAGCCATCTCTGATGTAGGGTAGAGACCCTAATCGCCCGATCTTTCACGAAAGGAGCGGATCCCGAGAAGAACACGAAGAACACGAGGATGAATGGAAGGAAAACACAAGAGGAAATCACTAAACCGACAAGAATAAGTCACACATGGGCTAGATCCTCGAGTACATAGAACGATACACGAATCCACAGACAACTAGGGACGATACACGGTAACTGGTTCTTCTCCGTGAGGAGGTCTTGATGGGGCTGCCCAAGAGGGGGGTCTTGAATCCAAGTAGATCTTCTCCGAAGAGGGGCCACAGTCTCTCTCGAGGAGGAGATCGGTATGGATGAGCGAAGCTCTATCTCGAAGTATGCGCTAAACCAACGCTACCCCTAGCTAGGATGAATGGGGGGTCTATTTATAGTCTAAGTGCAAAAGGGGGCGAAGTGAAGGGGTACATGGGCCTCAGGCCCGAATCTGGACGCAGCCAGGTACCGGACATCCGCTGGGGACCGGTCGTCCGGTGTCTCAGGAGCGGCCGGACATCCGGTGTCCTCCGGTCATTCGCTGGTTCTGTTCTGTGATGGGGGTGCCGGACGTTCGGTAGCTCCAGACTTCCGCTGATGTTGGCTCGGGTGCTGGTGCGCCGGTCGTCCGGTCCGGACCGGACGTCCGCTCGTTTGCTTCGGGTGCAGGGGCACCGGTCGTCCGGTCTGGGCCGGACATCCGCTCGCTGGGGTTCGGCTGAGGCTTCAGGCGCCGGACGTCCGGTCCCGGCCGGTCGTCCGGTGGCTGGGGCTTTTCCTGCATCCCTTCTTCTTCTCCCTCTTCTCGTCCATCTTCCTCTTCTTCTTGTCCTTGCTCCTTAGCTTCTCCATTGTACCTGAGTATGCACAAAGTATCCATATGAGGTAGTAGCCATGCTTCATGCGCATCGAAGTGGAATTGTGAGGGGAGAGATGTCACCTAGGTTTCAAGGGCTCTTGCATGTGATCGAGTCATGGGTCCGGTAGGCACTTGATGAGATGATGGTAGGTCCATGGGGATGACTTTGGGATGCTCCGCATCATCTCCCCTCCCTTGGGGAAGATCCGTCCTCGGATCAAAATCTTCATCACCATGGAAAGGAGAGAGAGCTTTGACGTTGAAGATGTCGCTCATGTTGTACTTGTCGCGTGGAAGGTCGATCTTGTAAGCTTTGTCGTTGTAGCGTGCAAGCACCTTGAAGGGTCCATCCGCTCGTGGACGAAGCTTGGATTTGCATTCTTGTGGGAAGCGGTCCTTGCAATGGTGTAGCCACACTTGATCACCAATGTTGAAGACCATAGGTTGCTTGTTGAAGTTGAGCTTGGTCGCAAGGCGTTGAACTTGGCGCTCGATGGTGTTTGTTCTATCTTCATGCATCTTCTTGAGATGTGTCACACGCGCACTTGCGTCCAAATTGATGCGCTCTTGGAGTGGTAGAGGAAGAATATCCAATGGTGACAAAGGGTTGAATCCGTAGACGACCTCGAAAGGGGACTTGCCGGTTGTTGAGTGTCTTGCTAGGTTGTATGCGAACTCGGCGATGGGTAGACACTCCTCCCACTCCTTGATGTTCTTCTTGATGAGTACTCGAAGTAGAGCGGAGAGTGTGCGGTTTTTCACCTCCGTTTGGCCGTCGGTTTGAGGATGGTATGCCGTGGAGAAGAGTAGCTTGATTCCGAGCTTGGCGCATAGAGTCTTCCAAAAGTAGCTAAGGAACTTGACGTCGCGGTCCAAGACGATAGTCTTTGGCACTCCATGAAGGCGCAAGATTTCCCTACAAAACAAATTTGCAATATGTGAAGCATCGTCTATCTTGTTGCAAGGAATCAAATGAGCCATTTTGGAGAAACGGTCCACGACAACAAAAATGGAATCCTTGCCATTTTGAGTTCTAGGCAAACCAAGCACAAAGTCCATGCTAATATCTTCCCATGGTTGGTATGGAATCGGTAGAGGCATATAGAGGCCATGAGATTGAGCTTTGGACTTAGCTTTGCGGCATGTCGAACATCGGTTGGTGAAGCAATTGACGTCCCGAAACATCTTTGGCCAAAAGTAGCTCTTCGAGAGCGTGGCGAACATCTTATCGCGTCCAAAGTGTCCCATTAATCCTCCTCCATGCGATTCCTGCAAAAGCAATAAACGAAGGGACGACTTGGGGATGCAAGGTTTGTTAGCTCGCATAAGGTAGCCGTCTTTGATGTAATAGCGCTCCCACGATGTATTCGACAAAAACTTGGCATAAGGGGTGGCAAAAGTTTCATCATGCACATACAAATCTTTGATATGCTTGAAGCCAATGACATCTAACTCGAGTTGCGTGACTAGCATGCATATGCAGGAAAGAGCATCTGCGATGATGTTTTCTTTACCCTTGATGTACTTGATGACATAGGGAAAAGACTCAATGAATTCACTCCATTTGGCATGACGCTTGTTCAACTTAGTTTGACCCTTAAGATACTTGAGAGTCTCATGATCGGTATGAATGATAAACTCGTGGGGAGGAAGGTAATGTTCCCATTCATGTAAAACGCAGACTAAAGCATATAGCTCTTTGTCATAGATGGGATAGTTGAGTTGCGCTCCAGAAAGTTTCTCACTAAAGTAAGCTATGGGGCGCTTCTCTTGCGTTAACACACCTCCTATGCCATTACCGCTAGCATCGCAATGAATCTCAAAAGGCTTGTCGAAGTTGGGTAAAGCAAGCATGGGAGCATGAGTAAGCAAATTCTTAAGCTCATTGAATGCGATATCTTGGGATGGTCCCCAAACAAAAGGCGCATTCTTCTTGGTCAAAGCATGTAAAGGCGAAGCAATGGTGCTAAAATCCTTTACAAAGCGACGATAGAAGCCTGCAAAACCAAGGAAACTACACACTTGATGCAAGTTGGTTGGTTGCGGCCAAGTCTTAATAGCATTGATCTTGCACTCATCTACATGAACACCCTTAGAAGAGACCACAAAACCCAAGAAAACGAGCTTATCAACACCAAATAGGCATTTCTCCATATTAGCATAGAGACGCTCTTTTCTAAGAGTTTGCAAAACGGTGCGGACATGGGTGACATGTTCTTGGATAGATTTGCTAAACACAAGAATGTCATCGAAGTAAACCACAACAAATATACCAATGTAAGGGCGAAAGACATGATTCATAAGGCGCATAAAAGTGCCCGGTGCTTCCGAGAGACCCATAGGCATGACTAACCACTCATACAAACCAAACTTGGTTTTGAATGCGGTTTTCCATTCATCACCCTCTTGTATGCGGATTTGATAGTAACCACTCTTAAGATTGATTTTGGAAAATATAGTGGCACCACTAAGCTCATCTAGCATATCATCTAGGCATGGAATGGGGTACCTATGTCTAACGGTGATAGCATTGATAGGTCTACAATCGGAGCACATGCGAAAGCTACCGTCACGTTTCGGCACAAGAATGACCGGTACGGCACAAGGACTCAAACTTTCACGCACATGTCCATGGTCTATGAGATGCTTTACTTGCCTTTGTATTTCTTTGGTTTCTTCGGGGTTGACGTGGTATGGAGCTTTGTTGGGAAGCGGCACTTCGGGGATGAGATCAATTCGATGCTCAATGCCTCGTAGAGGAGGTAGACCCGGAGGTAGCTCATCGGGGAAAACATCTTGGAATTCCTGCAACAGAGAAGATAACACCAAAGGTAGATCGTGAGAGTTGTTAGTTTGTGTGACCTCATCCTTGCACAATAGGACATAGTGTAGGACACTTGATGGGTTCTCACACACTTCTCTCATCTCACGTTTGGTGGCAAAGAGAACTAAGTTTTTCTTGTCGCTCATCATGGAGTCACTCAATTTGGGCTTGTGGCGCTCACTCTCTTTTTGGTGGATCGCTCTCTCACTATTTTCTCCACGATGGGTGGCTTGCTTGTGGGCGAGCACTTGGCTTGGAGACATAGGACGTAGCACGAACTCTTTCCCTTTCATCTTGAAGCTATAGTGATTTGTACGCCCATTGTGAATGACACCTCGGTCAAATTGCCATGGCCTTCCAAGGAGGAGGTGGCAAACGGTCATCAGAAGGACATCACATTCTAATGTGTCTTCATAGGCGCCGATATTGAAAGAGACTTGTACTCTATGCTCGACTTGTATGGTGCCGGTGTCGCTTAGCCATTGAACCTTGTAGGGGTGAGGGTGCTTCATCTTGAAAAATTGGAGCTTGGAGCATAGTTCTTCACTTGCTAAGTTGTGGCAACTCCCTCCATCGATGATGACCTTGACAGATCGTCCATTGAAGCCGGCCTTGGTGTGAAAGATATGGCATCTTTGATCTTCATCTTGTTGATGTTGAAGAGTCAAGACCTTGGAGACAACAAGAGCGGGGCTTGAATCTTCATCGCAAAAGACTTGGTCATCTTCCTCTCATTGTTCATGTGTCGGTGCATGGCCACTTGCTCAAGAGCTTCCATTTCTCCTTCACTCATGGAGTCATAGGTTCAGTCGTTGTTGAGGATCATGGTGCGCTTGTTTGTGCACTCGAAGGACTTGTGGCCTTAGCCGCCGCATGTGAAGCATTTGATAGAACTTGTCTTGATGGTCTCATCGGGTGGAGTAGATGATGATGGAGCTTTCTTGAAGTTGTTTGTAGTAGGAGGACGACTTGAGCTTGTCGAAGCTTTCTTGTAACTTGACTTGTCGCTGTTGCTTGTAGAAGGCTTGGTTGAGGTAGAAGGTGTTGGAGTCGTCGAAGCTTGATTGTTGGAGAGGCCATAGGACTTGGATGAGAACTTGACATACTTGAAGTCGTCTTGTACTTGCCGTCCCGCTTTGGTAGCTTAATGCACTAGCTCGATGAGGTTCGAGTATGGTTGGAAGTCGGCGATCTTCTTGATAGGATGATTGAGTCCATTCAAGAACCTTTCCATAGTTTGCTCATCATCTACTTTGACATTGGCTCGTATCATGGCAATCTCCATTTCCTTGTAGTACTCTTCAACGCTCTTGGTGCCTTGCTTGAGTTGTTGAAGTTTCTTGAAGAGGTCGCGGTTGTAGTAGTTTGGCATGAATCGTGCTCTCATGACATCCTTCATTTGTGCCCAAGTAGTGATGGGTGGTTCACCTCTTGCCTCGCGGCGCTCAATGACTTGTTCCCACCAAATGAGGACATAGTCTTGGAACTCAAGGGATGCCATCGCGATCTTCTTCTCTTCTTCATAATTATGCAAATGGAAGATCTTGTCAACTTTCAATGCCCATGAAAGGTATTCTTCGAGATCGTTGCTTCCGTTGAACTTGGCCATGGTGAACTTGAGCTTACCGCAGCGTTGCTCTTCATTGTGTTGGGGTCCGGGATGATAACTCCCATGTTGTAGATGATTGTTCAACTCGTGGTGCTCTTGACGCGGGAGGTGATTTTGGGGGGAATATGGGGAATTTGGGAGGGATTTCGAGGTGGAGATGGTGGGGGAAGGCTAGATATACTTGCAACGCAACAAATTCATGGATCAAAACCAACAAAACATCATCAAAACTCACAAAACACAAGAAAAAATTTTGGGGCTATTTTTGTGGGGATTTTCGGATTAGAAAAACGTATAGGGGGCTCCGAAATCGTGATCAACCTTGCTCTGATACCAAGATGATGTAGGGTAGAGAACCTAATCGGGTGATCTTTCACGAAAGGAGCGGATCCCGGGAAGAACACGAAGAACACGAGGATGAACGGAAGGAAAAAACAAGAGGAAATCACTAAACCGACACGAATAAGTCACACATGGGCTAGATCCTCGAGTACATAGAACGATACACAAATCCATGGACAACTAGGGACGATACACGGTAACCAGTTCTTCTCCGTGAGGAGGTCTTGATGGGGCCGCCCAAGAGGGGGGTCTTGAATCCAAGTAGATCTTCTCCGAAGAGGGTCCGCAGTCTCTCTCGAGGAGGAGATCGGTATGGATGAGCGAAGCTCTATCGCGAAGTATGAGCTAAACCAATGCTACCCCTAGCTAGGATGAATGGGGGGGGTCTATTTATAGTCTAAGTGCAAAAGGGCCGAAGTGAAGGGGTACGTGGGCCTCGGGCCCGAATCTGGACGCAGCCAGGTACCGGACGTCCGCTGGGGACCAGTCGTCCGGTGTCTCAGGAGCGGCCGGACGTCCGGTGTCCTCTGGTCGTCCGCTGGTTCTACTCTGTGATGGGGGTGCCGGACGTCCGGTAGCTACGGACTTCCGCTGATGTTGGCTCGGGTGCTGGTGCGTCGGTCGTCCGGTCCGGACCGGATGTCTGCTCGTTCGCTTTGGGTGTAGGGCACCGGTCGTCCGGTCTGGGCCGGACATCCGCTCGCTGGGGTTCGGCCGAGGCTTCAGGCGCCAGACGTCCGGTCCCGGCCGGTCGTCCGGTGGCTGGGACTTTTCCTGCATCCCTTCTTCTTCTCAGTCTTCTCGTCCATCTTCCTCTTCTTCTTGTCCTTGCTCCTTAGCTTCTCCATTGTACCTGAGTATGCACAAAGTATCCATATGAGGTAGTAGCCATGCTTCATGCGCATCGAAGTGGAATTGTGAGAGGAGAGATGTCACCTCGGTTTCAAGGGCTCTTGCACGTGATCGAGTCATGGGTTCGGTAGGCACTTGATGAGACGATGGTAGGTCCATGCGGATGACCTTGGGATGCTCCGAATCAATCTCTGTGCGCAGTTGACCTACCCGGATCATCCGGACCTTGACCTGGATCATCTGGCTACCTCTGCCAAAACTGCATTTTCTGCAGTTTTTGTACACCGCCACCTACGCCTTCGCATACCCACTTCAACCACCACCACCACCTAACTTCCGCAAACCCATAGATTCCAACAATATCACCACTTCCCGCTACCACCATTTGACTTTGGTTTTGAGAATTTGAGTTGTGGTTCATCGTTTCCTAGGGTGTTTCGGCTAACTGGGAACGGTTCAACATCGACATCACCGCCGCTCACAAGGACTCGCCATCGACAACAACTACTCATCCATTTTGACACCCCAACCGTAAGCAGGGACGGTAACTTCGATGACACCTTTGTGTACTCCTTGCCATTATATTTATAACCGCATAGCCCGTTTTGCGTCACTTACCCATCTAGACAAGCCATTTGAGTATTGCCGGCAACGCTACTTGTTCACATTAGTGATCATAGTTCCCATAGCATACATACCATATCATCTTGATATCCTCAGCTTGGTATCATCATATCATCTCTTGTGTCACAAGGTTGTCTTCGCATATACACAATTGCTATCTTGGTTCGTGATGTTTCGCATAATAGGCCAAGGAAAGAGTTCAAAAGAGAAAGAGCCAAACAAGCTTTTAAGAAAAAGAGAAAGATAAGCAAAGAGCTTTTAAGAAAGAACCATAACATCATACTACATGAAGATTGTCATACTCGATCATCTAGGATCATATCACCGGAGTCATACTCGATCATCTTGGATCATATCACCGGAACACCATACATATAGCATACTTGGGATAGAAGTCATTGCATTTTTTCTTAGTAGGTTGTGCACAAGTATTGTATCCGCCTATTGTGCAATCATGCTAGCGTCTCTCCAGAGTTGTGCAACAACCGCATTTTCTGTGGATTCCACATTTCCGCTCATTTTTGGATTGCACAACGCCGTTTATCTATTTGTGTGTGTGTTTCCGGGTACCACTAGTTGCTATTGGTCTACTTGTTGCATTTGCGAATTTGCGAATCTTTTTCAACATTATTGAGTCTTACTAACAATGGCATCTAATTTTGTGCCACTATCCTCACCAAGCTCCACCAAAAGGCTTTATTTGTGTAGGTGTGAGAACCGACAAGAATTGGTACCAATTGTGCTATTTCCTTGCTACACTATTGAGTGATCATTGATCCATCTTCAACTTCGGTCAAGGTACATTTGGTATAGTTCTTCTCTTTCTCCCACTCACATATTCGCTTGGAATGATGGATAGGCCAAGTGATTCTACCAATCCACTCTTCCTCGAGCAAGACAACGACCCGAACACCAACGTCACTAATAACCACCTCTTCGGTGCACAAAGAGCTTTGCATCAAGAACAACAAGCATTGAGTGACCGCATCGAGAATCTCGCCACCGACTTGTGCCTCTCCGAGCAACGTACAAGAGACTACTTCGAAAACAAGGTTGATGAACAAAAACAAGAGAACAATGCAAGAATGGACAAGATACGTTCCTTGTTGGTCAACCACTCTTATACCACTTTGTCCTACTCAAGATGGAGCCACTCGAGTCGACACTCCAACAACACCATCTCCGGCTCAAGTACACCGACATTGAACACTCTTCGTCGAGCCGCGGGACAAGACCATCAAGTAAACCGCAATCCTCTACACGGAAGCGATCCTCAAGAGAAACTTTTAGCGCAAGAACATCGACATCGTCAAAATCAAGCTACTCTTGCGCAAGCACAAGAAAGGCAATGCCTACTCCAACAAGAGGAAGAGCGAGCACACCAACACCAAGACGAACAAGATGTCAAGGCTCAACATCTTCAACAACAACAGCTTGAAGCACAAGCACTCGAGGTGCAACGTGCCCTCCGAGACACAAGCCGCGCCATAGCCGCACGCAACCGGCATACTCATGAGCAAGAAGAAGCACTTTGTGAAGAAGTTCAAGAGAGGAACTATCATGCTCGGTTGCACCGACAAGTTCCCCAAACACCTCCACAAGCTCGACAAGAACCCCAAGTTCACCAAGAGCAACAAGACAATGGGAATCCTCCATGCCAAGAGCAACATGAGGTTGACAATACTCCACGTCAAGGATGTCATCACCCTGACCTCAACACAATGAAGAGCAATGCTATAGCAAGCTCAATTTCACCATGCCCAAGTTCACCGGAAGTAATGACCCCGAAGAGAAACTTTCATGGGCATTGAAGGTTGACAAGATCTTCCGTTTGCACAACTATGAGGAAGAGAAGGAGATCGCCATGGAATCCCTTGAGTTCCAGGACTATGTACTCATTTGGTGGGAGCATGTCATTGAGCGACGAGAAGTAAGAGGTGAACCACCCATCACAACTTGGGCGCAAATGAAGGATGTCATGTGAGCATGTTTTGTGCCAACCTACTACAACCGCAACCTTTTCAAGAAGTTACAACTCCTCAAGCAAGGAACAAAGAGCGTTGAAAAGTACTTCAAAGAAATGGAGATTGCCATGATACGAGCCAATGTCACGGAAGATGACGAGTAAAATATGGCATGTTTCTTGAATGGACTCAATCATCCTATTAAGAAGATCACCGACTTCCAACCTTACTCCAACCTCATCGAGCTAGTGCACCAAGCCACGAAGGCGGAGCGACATGTGCAAGATGACTTCAAGTATGCCAAGTTCTCCTCCAAGCCCTATCGCTTCTCCAACACCCAAGCTTCAACGACTCCACCGACTTCTACCTCAATCAAGCCTTCTACAAGCAACTGCGACAAGTCAAGTTACAAGAAAACTTCGACAACCTCAAGTCGTCCTCATACTACAAGCAACTTCAAGCCAAGAGCTTCCTCATCTACAACTCCACCGGATGAGACCATCAAGATAAGTTCCGTCAAGTGCTTCACATGCGGCGGCCGAGGCCACAAGTCCTTCGAGTGTACCAACAAGCGCACAATGATTTTCAATGACGACGATACATATGACTCCATGAGTGAAGGATAAATGGAAGCCCTTGAGAATGTGGCTATGCACCAGCAAGTGAATGAGGATATATGATCAAGTATTTTGTGATGAAGATTCGAGCCCCTCTCTCGTTGTCTCCAAGGTCTTGACACTTCAACATCAGACAGACGAAAACCAAAGATGCCATATCTTCCACACCAAGGCCGTCATCAATGGAAGGTCCGTGAAGGTGATCATCGATGGAGGAAGTTGTCATAACTTGGCAAGTGAAAAACTATGCTTCCAGTTGTGATTGGTCAAGACAAAGCATCCCCATCCCTACAAGGTCCAATGGTTAAGTGACTTCGACACTATTCAAGTGGAGCATATGGTGCACGTTTCCTTCAAGATAGGAGCATATGAAGACAGGTTGGAATGTGATGTCATCCCAATGTCCGTTTGCCCCCTCCTACTTGGACGACCATGGAAATTTGACCGCGGTGTCATCCACAATGGGCGTACAAACAAATATAGTGTCACATCCCTGGTCCTGTTATGCACTAGGCTAGACCCTCATGTGAGCATCATGTTTTAATTCAAATGAAATTTGAATTGAGGAATTTTTCAAAGCCTCAGAAGACCTCTAAAAGTAACCAACATTTAAATCTCATCAAATGAGACCAAAGAAATGTTCCTGTTACTCTGTGAAAATATTGGTAAGAGGTAAAATTCAAACCAATATTTTTGGAATCACAGAATTATTTATTTTTGGGCCTTTGACTTAAACCAATGACATATTTGAGTTGAATTTATTTCTATTATATAAGAAATAAAGTTCAAATATTTTTGTAAGTTGCCTGTGACCTTGGACTAGTTCCTGAGCTCACATACAATTTACAGAAAGTTTTAGAAAAATGATTTGATATTTTAAATCAAATCAAAACCAATTGCAGAAAATAGAAAAGAAAAAGAAAGAGAGAGAGAACCCACCTGGACTTACCTGGCGCCCACCAACCGGCCCAGCTCCTCCAGCAGCCCAGCCCACCTCCTCCTCCCTGTCGCCTTCCTCCTCGTGCCAGTAGGCAGAGGAGGGACACGGCGCACGCGCCCGAGCTCGCCACGCCACCAGGCTGCCTGTCTGCGTCGCCTGGCCACCGTGACGCCGCGCGTCATCTCCTCGGCGCCGCCCCGACCCCCTGGACCCCCTCGCACTCTCCCTCTCCCTCGTTTCCCTCCTCTGTCTCGTTCTCTCACTTGCCCAAACGCAGCCGTCGTCGCCGACGAGCTCCCTCGCGGCCACCGCCACCCCCTCTCCTCTTCGACGCGCTCCCGAGCTCCGCAGTGTCTCCCTCGTCCTCTCCATCGGCTCACGCGACCAGAGAAGCCCCGAAGCGCCGCCCCGATGCTTTTCCCCTCCTCGGACCCGCCGGTCGCCGTCGCCCGATTCGCCGGCTCCGGACCGTCCCCGACCTCGCCGAGCGTTCCGTCGTCATCGCTGTGAGCCCCTGCACCGAACCTCCCTCTCCCCGATGCCGATTTCTTCCACTAACCGCGGGCTCCGCCGAGCCCGAGAGCTCATCACCGCCGGCCACGAGGTCGCTGTGGCTAGAGCTCACGCACGTCACGTCCGAGCACACCACCGTGCTCAGCACCACGCCTGGATCCCAAAACCCTAGTCTATTGCTCCTGTTGTGTACCATAGCCACCGCTCGCGCCTCACCCGAACTCCGGCCGCCGCGTCGTCATGATTGCCGTCGCCTCTGGCCACCCTAGCTTCTCCCGTTTGCCCTGTTAGATGCGCGCGAGCTTGGGCATCCCGTAGAGCCCCTCCGCCGCTCTTTTGGTCATCGGAGGGCGAATCCCGACGCTCTCCGCCGTCCCTGGCCTTGCCGGCGACGAGCCTCGGGTCAACTCCGGCGAGTTTGACCCGGGTTTAACCCCAGTTTGACTCCCCCTGACTCAATGACAGGTGGGGCCCAACCCTGTTAGTTAATTAGGATTAGTACTAATTGAATTAGTTAAACTAATTACACTGACACGCGGGACCCACGTGTCAGGTTTGACCCGGACCGTGCCTCGTTGACCTGCTGACGTCATGATGATGTCAGGCTGACGTAGTAAGTCATTTTCTGGATTTATTATATTCAGGAAATTCCAGAAAATGATCTAAACTTCTAAAATTCATATAAAATCAACCGTAAGTCAGAATGAAATAATTTATATATGAAAAATTATCAGAAAAATTCAAGGAATCCATCTGTACCATTTTCATGCATGTTTGAACAATGTTTTGGACAAAACAAATAAAGGGCATTTAAATAACCATATATGGAGTTGGAATTTGAATCATGTATTCAAACCAACTTCATTTAAATCATAGCTAGGTGCATTAGCCCAAAACACATTCATATTGCCATGTCATAGCATGCATCATATTGTGCATTGCATTGATCGTGTTTCTTCTGTGTTTGCCGGTGTTGTTCCCCCTCGGTAGATGTTGTACCGATGATGTGATCGTTGACACTGATGAAGACTCAATATTATCTTCAGAAGTGCCAGGCAAGCAAAACCCCCTTGTTCATTCCGATACAATCCTACTCTCTCGCCCTGCTCTCTTTTACTGCATTAGGACAACAACAACATATTTGTTACTTGCTGCGGTAGCTGAACCCCTTTATCCTCTGCATGACCTGTCATTTCCACAGTAAATAGATGGAACCCACTAGCATGAGTAGGAGTTGTTTGAGCCATGTTGTGCCTATTCATTCATGTTTGTTTGTCATGCCTGCTATTGCTTAGAGTTGAGTCAGGTCTGATTCATCGGGGATGAATCAGAGGTGTGTGAACTTGTCCTACTGTGTGTGAGCTAAGTGTGTGAACATGATTTGGTAAAAGGTATCGGTGAGAGGCCATGTAGGAGTACATGGTGGGTTGTCTCATTGAAGCCGTCCTTAAGAACTGAGTTCTATGTTTGTGATCCATGATTCAGCTACTACCATGCATTGGGCCCTGAAATATGACCCCGCTCGACTTCTTATTCACCCTAGTCCTCTGTCCAGGAGTTGCAAGTAGTTTCTGGTGTTTGTAGCTTACTGGAGGCCGTGGACAGCGCTGACCGTAGGGGTGGGCTGTGATGCGGTAGGTACGTGGCACGGTGTACCGGATACCCGTTAGGTATCTCAGGAACCCTGCACACATCGTTTGGGGCTGTGAGCGAAACTCCGGCCGGATCTCCTCATGGATGGAACCCGAATAGGCGATAAACCTGGACTAGAGACTTGAGTGTTTAGGTAGGTCGTGGTCTACACCCACGTCGGCT
The DNA here is from genome assembly GCF_002162155.2 of Triticum dicoccoides. Lineage (NCBI taxonomy): Eukaryota > Viridiplantae > Streptophyta > Magnoliopsida > Poales > Poaceae > Triticum > Triticum dicoccoides. Next base: position 289,853,379 of record NC_041384.1, read on the forward strand.
TTCGCTTGAAGTCTGCCGAGCACATGTCGTGTGCAGACGCTAAGTGGTGGAAACATGTATGAAGAAGTACACCCCTGCAGGGTTAACATCATCTATTCGAATAGCCGTGTCCGCGGTAAAGGACTTCTGGGTTGCTTATATCAGTTCATCGACAAGTGAAAGTGGATACCCTAAAATACGCAAGATAAGCGTGAGTGCTATGGATGGTGTTCTCGTAGGGAGACGGGAGCGGATCCATAGTGGTGTATTGATATGGTGAATATGTGGACTCGTGTGCGCCACCTCAAAAGAGTTACTTGCAGTCGTAGTTCAGGATAGCCACCGAGTCAAAGTTGGCTTGCTGCAGTTAAACCCCCACCATCCCTTTGTTGATAATGATGCATATGTAGTTAGTTCTGATGTAAGTCTTGCTGGGTACATTTGTACTCACGTTTGCCTATTTTATGTTTTTGCAGAGAGACTTCGGTCTCGCTAGTAGTTCCGCGTGGACTTCGACGTTTAGCTTGATACCTCAGCTACGATCTTGTGCCCTCGGCAGGATCTGGTAGATAGTCAGGCTTCTCAGCCTTTTTCATTTATAGATGTCTGTACTCAGACATGATAGCTTCCGCTTGTGCTTTGACTTGTATGCTCTGAATGTTGGGTCATGAGACCTATGTTTGTAATATTCCGCTCCTTGGAGCCTAATGAACAAATACTTGAGTCGTAGAGTCATGTTGTGATGCCATGTTGTACTTGCACATATCGAGCATATTGTGTGTATGTTATTGAAATGCTTGGTATGTGTGGGATCTGACTATCTAGTTGTTTATCCTTAGTAGCCTCTCTTACCGGGAAATGTCTCCTAGTGATTCCACTAAGCCATGGTAGCTTGCTACTGCTCCGGAACACTTAGGCTGGCCGGCATGTGTCCTTCTTCGTTCTTGTGTCTGTCCCTTCGGGGAAATGTCATGCAATGGATACCGGAGTCCTGTTAGCCCGCTACAGCCCGGTTCACCGGAGTCCTGCTAGCCCAGCGCTACAGCCTGGATTCACTCGCTGATGACCGACATGTTCGATGCTGGGTCATGGATGCCTGTCCCTGTAAGTTTGTGTCACTTTGGGTTTACGACTAGCCATGTCAGCCCGGGCTCCTTATCATATGGATGCTAGCGACACTATCATATACGTGTGCCAAAAGGCGCAAACGGTCCCGGGCAAAGGTAAGGCGACAACCATGGGAATACCGTGCGTGAGGCCGCAAAGTGATATGAGGTGTTACATGCTAGATCGATGTGGCATTGAGTCGGGGTCCTGACAGTGGTGGTATCAGAGCTTGACTGCCTGTCGGATTACCAAGCCAAACTGGTTGAAGTTGAGTCTAGAAATTCTTTAGTTATATAAGAGAATTGATTGTGGGATGGAACGTAAGGCTCTTTTTACTCCTTATACCTCATGGCCCTCTCATCTGAGTCATCCTCTTCTCTTCTACGGGGATTAAGAACTAGGCTATCTCCTCTTTCTATCAGGATCACGTGTTACTAATCTGTAGATTTGTAAGATTGTTGGACGTAAGCCTCAGTCCAATTTCTACCACTTTTGTATGTTAACTGTTGATCTCGAAACCTTGGTATTGTGCTTCTGAGTGGCTACGCCACCATTTCTGTAGTATGTCTCCAAACTTTTGAGCATTTACAGCCGTTATGCTGCCGAGTCATCCCAGGTCTCTAAACAATCTGATGCACTTGCAAATCCTTTCCCTCTGGTTTTTATGTTCCTTTGGGCCAGGTTAATCACACTAATTGCTGGGTTGAGGTATTCTATTGCCTCGACATATATGATGGAATTATTATTATGACCCTAGGTGTCCTAGGGGATCATCTAGTAATCTAGCCATGATTTGCGTCCCACTGTGATGCTTCTGGCCTTTATTCTCGAAAGCATCCCGTGATCCTACTTAGGAGTAGGTATTCTATTCCTGGGTTCTTGAAACCGAGACTCACCCTACTTACCTCATGTTGATAGTCTTTGCTCGTTCCTTTAGGATATTAGTAACATTTGCATTAATCCTCGAGGTCCGTGGTATTTCCTTCATCCAAATACTATGAACCACTTATGGCAGAAGTTTGTTGAACCAAAAGATCACAACAAGAGTGCTCTCGAAGAGTTCTCCATTCTATATCGTGACCCTGCCAGTCCTACCTTCCCCGCATGGGTTATCCGGAAGAAAAATATTGAGCTTTGCTCGACATACTAATCCGTGCACCCACAACTCAGAAAATCGTATGTTCTTTTGGGTTGTCCCTCTTTAGTTGTATTCTGACCCCCGTCTATCAATTGATAGTCAAGAGTATGCGTGCATTCGTTCATTGATGCCTATTACTCTTGTGGTCCATCAAGCCATTCTATTCTGGAATGACTAGTTGAAACAAACTCCAGTACCTCATCCATATCTAGTATTTGGTCAAAACAGTTGTATTCCGCAGATCAAAATGCCAACCCAGCTTTTGAATTCTGCTCCACCTTGGAGTATTACCATCTTTATATCAAGAATATCATGGGAATTGCACACCATCCTATGAACTCTTGATACAGTGATACTCTCTCCATCATTTTTCATTTCTCGGTCCCCGTTTTGTTGTAACCAGAATGCCGACAAGTGAACTGTGATGTGTGAAATCAATACTGCTAGCAACTCCGTTGCTTGGTAGTTAAATGGACGATAACCTCATTCTTAGCGTGTTGATTATTGAATCGTCACCCTAAGGTTGATTGTGCTACCTAGTCCTTATTTCTGGTGCACCCCTCGATCAATGAGTTAGGATTGTGCCGATCCCTTGTTCTTGTGATCATATCGTCCTGTCATGGAAAGCAAGATTGTTCTTGAGCTTAGTAACATATCGGTGGTTCGTGATTTTCCGAATATCTTCTCAAAAGTATCACCAGGTTGTCACCTGACTGTTATGTTGAGCTCGTGATCAAGTTGGTTTATCCTGTAAACCACCCTTTCTCCAAGAATCCGTGTTGGATACCCCTGAGCTAGTTGGTTAAGCTATGCATCAACTTGGAGAGTTGGAAGATAGAAGCTTGTCCGATATAGTTCATTATAAGGGATGTCTTGTATGTGTGTTGAAGAAAGTTGATATTTTCATCGACTGAATCTTGTGATCAGTTAATGGACCTATCATTTTTATCCAACCTTTGATTGGAGTATGGGCTATCATCCAATCAGACCAGAACCAACGATATTCGTAATGTTGCCTTACTCGTGGTTGATCCCTCGAGCATACACCATTATATCTTTTGGGTCTGACCAATGCTATCACTTGTTCACTTAACTATGGAATTCCTCTTAAAAGGAAACCCAGATGAATTGTTGTTGAGCCCATTGACAACATCCTTATCTCCTCCATGATCTTGTTGGACAACAAGTTAGTGTTGGAAACTTTTGAAAGCATTTTCTTCATGCTAGCTCATGAAGTATTTGTTTGATGAAAGGAGTGACTTCCTCTTATACACGTGCATTTGGTGAAAGTTGCCCCCGTGAATTTGAGAAAGTTAGTTTTGCTTCCTCTGGAATCATCCCAAGTCAGTCATGCACACGTGCGAAGTATTCTGTGGTCTGGAGACTTGCAACCTTCATTCCATAGGTGTCCCGAGCACACCAAGCCACCGATTGATTTGTTCAAGGAGAAGAAATTCCTTCTTAAGAGTATACCTTATGCAAGGACTTCGATATCCTCGATGATGGTTCCCCACCTGAACTCGGTAGTGTTTAACTATAAGACTACTACGTGGCCATGCTTGTCTGGGACAGCGTGTTCACATGTTTGTAGCAGAACCAGCTCATGTTTTGGAGCTTACTATCGTAGTTCATTCCCCGAGAATCTCGCAACGTCATCTCGTCGATTTGTGTTGCAAACTTTCGTTTTTTTCCTAGACTCGATGAGTCTGGAATATCCTGACACCAACCAGATCTGAATCTCAGGCAGATATGATGGTTTGGAACATTTCCCAAGAACTATAATATCGGTCCCTCGGAAACCGGTAAAGTGGATGTCGTGGCCAACACACCCAGCCGGAAGACCTGTTATTATAATATCTTGATTGAGGAAGTTGGCGACCTCCCCATAAGGATTTCGTAGGATCTACTCCCTAGTTGTTCCTTATGGATTTTTGTGCTCCCAAAGTCCGACCTTTTTACTTGATGGTCTGGTTACCAAACCATTTCAATAAATGGATTACGCTAGCACATTAAGGAGAGCATTAGAAGCGGAGTGCTAAATGTCTCTCGGTCGATCATCCAGATTTTATTTCCTTGGCCCCGCCAAGGGTGAAATCTGAGAAAGTGTTATCTTCCTTTGCATCTGCATCATCCATCATCATTCATCATGGTAGCAAGTTGTGTTGCCAGGATCCTTGACACGGATATTGGTAAAATCTTGATAATTATGGAAATGCTCAAGTTCTTGAGAGCACGCGCAAGTGCTAGGTTTGATCGTCGGCATTAACTGTATAGTGATCTCAGTTTCCTCGGCAATGCTATGACCTTTTCAAACAGTGAATTCACTCTCTATTGTTGGGTTCTTCCCCAGTTACCAGAATCATTCCCAGCATTTGCATTTTGTTCCCAGCTTGCACCCCCAATGTGCCATTCTACCATGGGTCTCTTCCATTTCCGGTGGTAAGCAAATTCATCCATTACGTTGTCTTCAACAAGGTAATCCACATCATCCAAGTCCGAGTATGTCATTCTACCGAACTCCTCCAAATGATCGATTGTGATTTGCCTTAAGCTGGTATAAAGAGTTTCAATGATCTCTGAATCAAAGGTAATTCTTTCTGCCACTTAAGGTAATAATCTACGAATCACCCTCCTCCAGGATGTCTCGCTGAGGTATCATGGCAACTCAACACCTCGCTACGTTGACAACCGTTCACCACCCTCGTAAGTGTGGAATTGTTGTCTACCTAGTGAACCCTTGTCATCTGTTCCACTCCATCCCTCTACAGGTGTGCTTCGTCTCTCAGCTCGAGATATGTTGCTATGTCTCATTCCGAGAGTTAATCCTGAGTTGTTCGACCTTCGAGAAGATCGATCCTTCTGGAGTTTTCTTTCTCCTCTTGTTGTCATGACGGTTGGAGTTCTCGGAGCAAGACATCAAGATAATGATGGTGATCAAATCAACACTCTTATGGAGTGCACCCTGGATCGTGAAGATTGTGCCAGTTTGCATTCCCCCTTCACCCTCCCCTATGCTTGAATCTCGGGACGAGATTTTTGTTTAGTGGGGGTGAGTTGTCACATCCTTGGTCCTGTTATGCACTAGGCTAGACCCTCATGTGAGCATCATGTTTTAATTCAAATGAAATTTGAATTGAGGAATTTTTCAAAGCCTCAGAAGACCTCTAAAAATAACCAACATTTAAATCTCATCAAATGAGTCCAAAGAAATGTTCCTGTTACTCTGTGAAAATATTGGTAAGAGGTAAAATTCAAACCAATATTTTTGGAATCACAAAATTATTTATTTTTGGGCCTTTGACTTAAACCAATGACATATTTGAGTTGAATTTATTTCTATTATATAAGAAATAAAGTTCAAATATTTTTGTAAGTTGCCTATGACCTTGGACTAGTTCCTGAGCTCACATACAATTTACAGAAAGTTTTAGAAAAATGATTTGATATTTTAAATCAAATCAAAACCAATTGCAGAAAATAGAAAAGAAAAAGAAAGAGAGAGAGAACCCACCTGGACTTACCTGGCGCCCACCAACCGGCCCAGCTCCTCCAGCAGCCCATCCCACCTCCTCCTCTCTGTCGCCTTCCTCCTCGTGCCAGTAGGCAGAGGAGGGACACGGCGCACGCGCCCGAGCTCGCCACGCCACCAGGCTGCCTGTCTGCGTCGCCTGGCCACCGCGACGCCGCACGTCATCTCCTCGGCGCCGCCCCGACCCCCTGGACCCCCTCGCTCTCTCCCTCTCCCTCGTTTCCCTCCTCTGTCTCGTTCTCTCACTCGCCCGAACACAGCCGTCGCCGCCGACGAGCTCCCTCGCGGCCACCGCCACCCCCTCTCCTCTCCGACGCGCTCCCGAGATCCGCAGTGCCTCCCTCGTCCTCTCCGTCGGCTCACGCGACCAGAGAAGCCCCGAAGCGCCGCCCCGACGCTTTTCCCCTCCTCAGACCCGCCGGTCTACTTCGCCCGATTCGCCGGCTCCGGACCGTCCCCGACCTCGCCGAGTGTTCCATCGTCATCGCTGTGAGCCCCTGCACCGAACCTCCCTCTCCCCGATGCCGATTTCTTCCACTAACCGCGGGCTCCACCGAGCCTGAGAGCTCATCGCCGCCGGCCACGAGGTCGCCGTGTCTAGAGCTCACGCACGTCACGTCCGAGCACACCACCGTGCTCAGCACCACGCTAGGATCCCAAAACCCTAGTCTATTGCTCCTGTTGTGTATCGTAGCCACTGCTCGCGCCTCACCCGAACTCCGGCCGCCGCCGTCGTCATGATTGCCGTCGCCTCCGGCCACCCTAGCTTCTCCCGTTTGCCCTGTTAGATGCGCGCGAGCCTGGGCATCCCGTAGAGCCCCTTCGCCGCTCTTTTGGTCATCGGAGGGCGAATCCCAACGCTCTCCGCCGTCCCTGGCCTTGCCGGCGACGAGCCTCGGGTCAACTCCGGCGAGTTTGACCCGGGTTTAACCCCAGTTTGACTCCCCCTGACTCAATGACAGGTGGGGCCCAACCCTGTTAGTTAATTAGGATTAGTACTAATTGAATTAGTTAAACTAATTACACTGACACACGGGACCCACGTGTCAGGTTTGACCCGGACCGTGCCTCGTTGACCTGCTGACGTCATGATGATGTCAGGCTGATGCAGTAAGTCATTTTCTGGATTTATTATATTCAGGAAATTCCAGAAAATGATCTAAACTTCTAAAATTCATATAAAATCCACCGTAAGTCAGAATGAAATAATTTATATACGAAAAATTATCAGAAAAATTCAAGGAATCCATCTGTACCATTTTCATGCATGTTTGAACAATGTTTGTCCTCTGTTTTGGACAAAACAAATAAATGGCATTTAAATAACCATATATGGAGTTGGAATTTGAATCATGTATTCAAACCAACTTCATTTAAATCATAGCTAGGTGCATTAGCCCAAAACACATTCATATTGCCATGTCATAGCATGCATCATATTGTGCATTGCATTGATCGTGTTTCTTCTGTGTTTGCCGGTGTTGTTCCCCCTCGGTAGACGTTGTACCGACGATGTGATCGTTGACACTGATGAAGACTCAATATTATCTTCAGAAGTGCCAGGCAAGAAAAACCCCCTTGTTCATTCTGATACAATCCTACTCTCTCGCCCTGCTCTCTTTTACTGCATTAGGACAACAACAACATATTTGTTACTTGCTGCGGTAGCTGAACCCCTTTATCCTCTGCATGACCTGTCATTTCCACAGTAAATAGATGGAACCCACTAGCATGAGTAGGAGTTGTTTGAGCCATGTTGTGCCTATTCAATTATGTTTGCTTGTCATGCCTGCTATTGCTTAGAGTTGAGTCAGGTCTGATTCATCGGGGATGAATCAGAGGTGTGTGAACTTGTCCTACTGTGTGTGAGCTAAGTGTGTGAACACGATTTGGTAAAAGGTATCGGTGAGAGGCCATGTAGGAGTACATGGTGGGTTGTCTCATTGAAGCCGTCCTTAAGAACTGAGTTCTGTGTTTGTGATCCATGATTCAGCTACTACCATGCATTGGGCCCTGAAATATGACCCCGCACGACTTCTTATTCACCCTAGTCCTCTGTCCAGGAGTTGCAAGTAGTTTCTGGTGTTTGTAGCTTACTGGAGGCCGTGGACAGCGCTGACCGTAGGGGTGGGCTGTGATGCGGTAGGTACGTGGCACGGTGTACCGGATACCCGTTAGGTATCTCGGGAACCCTGCACACATCGTTTGGGGCTGTGAGCGAAACTCCGGCCGGATCTCCTCATGGATGGAACCCGAATAGGCGATAAACCTGGACTAGAGACTTGAGTGTTTAGGTAGGTCGTGGTCTACACCCACGTCGGCTTTCGCTTGAAGTCTGCCGAGCACATGTCGTGTGCAGATGCTAAGTGGTGGAAACATGTATGAAGAAGTACACCCCTGCAGGGTTAACATCATCTATTCGAATAGCCGTGTCCGCGGTAAAGGACTTCTGGGTTGCTTATATCAGTTCATAGACAAGTGAAAGTGGATACCCTAAAATACGCAAGATAAGCGTGAGTGCTATGGATGGCGTTCTCGTAGGGAGACGGGAGCGGATCCATAGTGGTGTATTGATATGGTGAATATGTGGACTCGTGTGCGCCACCTCAAAAGAGTTACTTGGCAGTCGTAGTTCAGGATAGCCACCGAGTCAAAGCTGGCTTGCTGCAGTTAAACCGCCACCATCCCTTTGTTGATAATGATGCATATGTAGTTAGTTCTGATGCAAGTCTTGCTGGGTACATTTGTACTCACGTTTGCCTATTTTATGTTTTTGCAGAGAGACTTCGGTCTCGCTAGTAGTTCCGCGTGGACTTCGACGTTTAGCTTGATACCTCAGCTACGATCTTGTGCCCTCGGCAGGATCTGGTAGATAGTCAGGCTTCTCAGCCTTTTTCATTTATAGATGTCTGTACTCAGACATGATAGCTTCCGCTTGTGCTTTGACTTGTATGCTCTGAATGTTGGGTCATGAGACCTATGTTTGTAATATTCCGCTCCTCGGAGCCTAATGAACAAATACTTGAGTCGTAGAGTCATGTTGTGATGCCATGTTGTACTTGCACATATCGAGCATATTGTGTGTATGTTATTGAAATGCTTGGTATGTGTGGGATCTGACTATCTAGTTGTTTATCCTTAGTAGCCTCTCTTACCGGGAAATGTCTCCTAGTGATTCCACTAAGCCATGGTAGCTTGCTACTGCTCCGGAACACTTAGGTTGGCCGGCATGTGTCCTTCTTCGTTCCTGTGTCTGTCCCTTCGGGGAAATGTCACGCGATGGATACCGGAGTCCTGTTAGCCCGCTACAGCCCGGTTCACCGGAGTCCTGCTAGCCCAGTGCTACAGCCTGGATTCACTTGCTGATGACCGACACGTTCGATGCTGGGTCATGGATGCCTGTCCCTGTAAGTTTGTGCCACTTTGGGTTTACGACTAGCCATGTCAGCCCGGGCTCCTTATCATATGGATGCTAGCGACACTATCATATACGTGTGCCAAAAGGCGCAAACGGTCCCGGGCAAAGGTAAGGCGACAACCGTGGGAATACCGTGCGTGAGGCCGCAAAGTGATATGAGGTGTTACATGCTAGATCGATGTGGCATTGAGTCGGGGTCCTGACATATAGCTTCAAGATGAAGGGCAAGGAGTATGTGCTACGACCTATGTCTCCAAGTCAAGTGATCACAGACAAGCAAGGCACCCATCGTGGAGAGAATAGTGAGAGAGCAAACCAACACAAAGAGAGTGAGCTCCACAAGCCAAAATTGAGTGCCTCCACGATGAGCGACAAGAAAAACCTAGTGCTATTTGCCACCAAAAGTGAGATGAGAGAAGTGTGTGAGAACCCATCAAGTGTTATGCACTATGTCCTATTGTGCAAGGACGAGGTAGCAAAAGCTAACACCTCTCACAATCTACCTTTAATGTTATATTCTCTATTGCAAGAATTCCAAGATGTATTTCCCGACGAGCTACCTCTGGGTCTACCTCCACTACGAGGCATCGAACAACGGATCAACCTCATCCGGGGAGAACCTCTTCCTAACAAGGCTCCCTACCGCGTCAACCCCGAGGGAACCAAGGAGATCCAACGACAAGTATAACAACTCATCGACAATGGTCACGTATGAGAAAACTTGAGCCCTTGTGCCATCCTGAAGATCCTTGTTCCCAAGAAAGATGGTACATATCGCATGTGTTCCGATTGTCGTCCTATCAATGCCATCACGATTAGATACCGTTACCCTATTCCTTGCCTTGATGATATGCTAGATGAGCTTAGCGGAGCGACAATTTTCTCTCAAATTGATCTTAAAAGTGGCTACTATCAAAATATGCATCCAAGAAGGTGATGGATGGAAAACCGCATTTAAGACCAAATTTGGCTTATATAAATGGCTTGTAATGCCAATGAGTTTATTCGAAGCACCCGGTACCTTCATGAGAGTCATGCATTATGTTCTTTGACCCTATATTGGTGTATTTGTTGTGGTCTATCTCGACGATATTCTTGTGTTCAGCAAATCACTAAAAAAATCATGTCACCCGTTGAGGGAGTCCTGGATTAGGGGGTCTCCGGACAGCCGGACTATATCCTTTGGCCGGACTGTTGGACTATGAAGATACAAGATTGAAGACTTCGTCCCGTGTCCGGATAGGACTCTACTTGGCATGGAAGGCAAGCTAGCCAGTTCGGATATGGATATCTCCTCCTTTGTAACCGACCTTGTGTAACCCTAACCCTTCTGGTGTCTATATAAATCGGAGGGTTTTAGTCCGTAGGACAACATACAATCATACCATAGGCTAGCTTCTAGGGTTTAGCCTCTCCGATCTCGTGGTAGATCAACTCTTGTAATACTCACATTGTCAAGAATAAATAAAGCAGGACGTAGGGGTTTACCTCCATCAAGAGGACCCGAACCTGGATAAAACATCGTGTCCCCTGCCTCATATTACCATCCGCCTTAGACGCATAGTTCGGGACCCCCTACCCGAGATCCGCCGGTTTTGTCACCGACATTGGTGCTTTCATTGAGAGTTCCTATGTGTCGTCGCTGTTAGGCTTGATGGCTCCTACGATCATCGATAGCGATGCAGTCCAGGGTCAGACTTTTCTCCCCGGACAGATCTTTATGTTCGGCGGCTTCGCACTGCGGGCCAACTCGCTTGGCCATCTGGAGCAGATCGAAAGTTACGCCCCTGGCCACCAGGTCAGGTTTGGAAGCTCAAACTACACGGCCGATATCCGCGGAGACTTGATCTTTGACAAATTCCAGCCCCTGCCTTGTGCGCCACGCGGTCACGATGAGTACGATTTAGCTCTACCATCGGATAGTGTTCAAGAAATCACACCGGCAGCCGTTGCGACCCTTAATTCGGAGCCAGTTGCGCCATCCACGGACGGGTGGATAGACCCCGCCACGGAGGCCATATCCTCAGCGGTGATCGAGCCGAATATTGACCTTACCCTTCACGAGAGCCGTGTTGCCAAACTGCTGGATCCTTCTCTGGTCGTGTACTCTGAACTGCCTGCGCCTGTTCCTGTCGAATCCATTGGGCGCCGATCATGGAGTTTACCTCCGCGGATATTTTTCAGCACTCGCCCTTCGGCGACATACTGAACTCATTAAGGTCTCTCTCCTTGTCAGGAGGATCCTGGCCGAACTATGTCCGGCAGGATTGGGATGCGGATGACGAAGAAATTCGCCGCCCACCCACCACCCACTTAGTAGCCACTGTCAACGGCTTAACCGACATGTTCGACTTCGACTTCGAAGACATCAACGGTATGGACAATGATGCAGGAAACGAATAGGAACCATTGCCCATAGGGCAATGGACGCCCACTTCATCACATGACGTATACATGGTGGACACACCCAAAGAAAACAACGACGAAGAACGGAAGGACGCAGCGAAGGGTTGTTCCCTCGAGAAGCAGTCAAAGCGGCGTAATAAACGCCGCTCCAAATCCTGCCTCGGCAGAAATAACGATCATATAGACCCAGCGATAGAGTAGGGTGAACCATCGCCCGACCATGGCAGCACTTGGAATCAAACCAAACAACCCAACTCCATCGAAGATAACAGTCCGAACGACACCACACCGGACAGGCGCCAGGAGCAACATAATGCCCACCAAAGGATTGTTCCCATGGCGAGGAGTCTGAAAAAACAGAAGCAAAGGCTCAAGGATGCACAAGACAGACTCAAAATCAAATGGAGTGAAGTACTCAACACTGCAGCGAAGTACGACAGTAATCGCCACACCAAGAGCTATCCGAAGCGAAAGTTGCTACCTGAATTTGATGAGGAGGCCTTAGATCCTCCACAATTAAAAAATAAAACGGCCATCCGGTCGGATAGATGACCTCATAGCCAACATAAAGCGGCAAATGACACTGCACATAAACTAGTACGCGATCCGTATAAGGGCTCGCATCAAAAGGACGGCGCAACCAGATCCATCTATGGACCATGCAAGCGCGCTCCAACATACAATGCAACACAACAAACATCCGAACACCATGGTACACCCAAATACAGGGGTGCCGCACACCCCCTATGTTTCACCGACGAGGTGCTGGACCATGAATTTCCAGAGGGATTCAAACCCGTAAACATAGAAGCATACGATGGAACAACAGACCCTGGGGTCTGGATTGAGGACTACATCCTCCATATCCATATGGCTCAAGGAGATGATCTCCATTCCATCAAGTACTTACCCCTCAAGCTCAAAGGGCCAGCTCAGCACTGGCTTAAAAGCCTCCCCGAAAACTCCATCGAAAGCTGGGAAGAGCTCGAAGACACCTTTCAGGAAAATTTTCAAGGGACATATGTCCGACCACCGTATGCAGACAATTTAAGTCATATAACTCAACGGCCCGGTGAGTCAGCCCGAAAACTTTGGAACATGTTCCTCAGTAAAAAGAACCAAATAGTCAAATGTCCGGATGTCGAAGCCTTATCAGCTTTGAAGCATAGCGTTCGAGACGAATGGCTTGCCAGTCACCTCGGTCAAGAAAAGTCGAGAACAGTGGCAGCATTAACAAGACTCATGACCCATTTTTGCACGGGCGTGGACAACTGGTTAGCCCGATGCAGCACCAGCGACCCAAGTACATCCGAAGTCAGGGATGGAAACGGGAAATCACGACGCAGCAAGAATAAGCGCTGGAATAAAGAAGACAACCCGAAGAGCACGGCGGTAAACGCCGGATTTAGAAGCTCTCGGCCAGGTCAGCAGAAGCCACCCTCCAAAGGCAACAGAGACAAATTGTCCAGCCTAAACAAAATTCTAGACCAAATATGTCAGATCCATAGCACCCCTGATTAACCTGCAAATCATACCCACAGAGAATGTTGGGTCTTCAAACAGTTCGGCAAGCTCAACGCCGAACACAAGGGGCAGGATACACCAAGTGAAGACGAGGACGAGCCTCGCCAGCAAAGCACAGGGGAACAGAAGAAATTCCCACCAGAAGTCAAAACAGTCAACGTGTTACACATGATAAAAGGGAGAAACAAAGCGGCACCTTTAGAAAAACATGCCCAAGGGCCTATCACCGTGGAGCTCCGCCACTAGTCGTCCCAATCGATCACCTTCGACCATCGGGATTACTCGGCAAGTATCCGGCGTGCAGGATGGGCTGCCTTGGTATTAGATCCAATAATTAACTGAAAAAAACTTCACACGAGTCATGATGGACAGCGACAACAGTTTAAATCTGATATATCAGGACACAGTCCGCAAAATGTGGATAGACCCAAAAACAATTGCTGCAACAATGCTACCTTTAAGGGAGTAACGCCAGGCCCGGAGGCTCATTGCAGGGGCTCCCTGATACTAGAGGTTATATTCGGCTTCCCCGATAACTTTCGCAGTGAAAATTTAACTTTCCACGTTGCTCCATTCCAAATTGGCTATCAAGCACTACTTGGACGCAAAGCTTTCTCTCGCTTTAATGCAATACCGCTTTATGCTTCCCTCAAGCTCAAGATGCCCGGTCCACGCGGCATCATTACAGTAAATGGAAATATTGAGAATTCCTTGCGCGCTGAAGATGGTGCGGCCGCCTTGGCCGTCGCACACTAAACAGCCTCACCAACTCAAGCATTTGACAGGTTGTTAAGACCACGGACGCGGTTAGACGAGTCCGGCGCAACTATATGTAATTAAGACAGGTTTGATGGCTATACCCCTATTACAATACAAGGGGCTCAACGCGCGCCAATGTGGCAATAAGGCTCACCTTTTCTCATTTTGAACTATATATTGTTTATTTAGTATAACTTAACTTTTGCACGGCAACTTTTCAATTAAGCTCCTCTCTTTTTCAGATGACCATCGTGCTACACCCGTCTAGGATATGGCACAATGGAGACACAGGGGCAGACGTGCAGTAGGGACCCGTTCCAAGGATTCTTTGTAGATTAAGACCCTGCGTTCTTTTTTGCTGTCTCTTGTTGATTTACATCCCTCGAATTCTCAGTACAATCGACAAAGATGCTGACGTCTTGGCATGTGGCCACGCCAGAATAATGCACGTACCTGGACACGAGGGGCTTGTTGCAAAGGGTACTGTTTAGACCCGGTTTACACCATAAAGACCGAATACCTTAGGGAGTGTTCGGCGTCGCGAGTTTGGCCTTATATGCATCAGCTCCGAATCATGTCTTTGGTCAACTGTTGGGTTTGCCCGGCTCCTGTGTTTTGCTGCCTTACGTTCCGCTCTATCGGCTAAGGCAGCACCAGGAGAACTACTGCGATTGTGCCCTGGTTCATCTGGACGAGCACCTCAGTAGAGAAGCCGAAAACTTACTGTCATGATATAGCATGAGACTGGTCAACCACTCGATGACCTATTGGAATCTTCGGGATTCCTCCGCATTAACGAAGGGCCGTTTCCCGGCCAGGCATGTGCGCACCCTGAATCCGGATGAGTGCGGAGCCACCAAGGGCTATATAGTAACCCCACACTCAAACTCCTCTCGCTAAGTGAAAGAGTTAAAGCATTATAGTCTGGTTGCCTAGTTCGCTGCGCTATCACCTCCTTAATAGGACCAAGACGTTGGATTAAGTGTGAATACACGTCTTCTGCGAACACCCCGCATTATATGCGTGGGGGCTGAAGCCGACGACTGCAATCTTTCAGGTTATATACATGTATACATAAACGGCCGCACAGGAGGCATCACAATACTCTCGGGCAAAAGTATAAATACAACCTTGATAAATTCAATAAAACATTGTTTTTACAATGGGAATAAATGTCACTCAAACATAACATTCTTCGAGCACTGGGCCTCTATCGAACGAGTGCCCTCAAGAACTTCTTCAAAGTAGTGCTCGGCAGGTACTCAGCCTATGGCTGAACCCTGCGCCGCGACAGTGGTGGCATCCATCTCCGCCCAGTATGTTTTGACACGGGCAAGGGCCATCTGCGAGCCTTCTATGCACGCCGACCTCTTCCTCGCATTAATGCGTGGCACCGCACCAAGGAACTGCTGCACCAAGCTAAAATAGCTGTTCGGCTTTGGCCTTTCCGGCCATAGATGATCCACGACAGACCTCAGGGCGAGTCCGGACAATCTATTGAGTTCAGCCCATTCGGCAAGCTGATCAGTCAATGGAAGCGGACGCTCTGGAACGATAAATCGTGACCAGAATATCTTGTCCAGTTCACGATCTATTTGATCTCGGAAGTATTCGGATGCATCGACAGCGCTCGCCGCTAAGTCCAGATATGCGTCGGCCGAACTCCACAGCCGATCCAGAGGGGCATACCGCGGATCGCCGAACTTCCTCCGCAGTATAAAGGGCTTCCCAGCCACAATGTCCCCAGCTTCACACAGTTCCTCCTTCTTCGCTCTCTTTGCAGAGTGGGTGTCTTTGGTCGCCATTGTGGCCTTTTCGAGGTCCGTAGCCTTCGCCCGGTTTTCTTTTTCACGAAACTGATAGCGGTCGGCATTGTCTTTTAACTTCACAGCCATATTGGCCATTGTCGGTGTCAAAACCGGCGGATCTCGGGTAGGGGGTCCCGAACTGTGCGTCTAGGCCGGATGGTAATAGGAGGCGAGGGACACGAAGTTTTACCCAGGTTCGGGCCCTCTCGATGGAGGTAAAACCCTACGTCCTGCTTGATTAATATTGATGATATGGGTAGTACAAGAGTAGATCTACCACGAGATCGGAGAGGCTAAACCCTAGAAGTTAGCCTATGGTATGATTGTTGTTGTGTATGTTGTCCTATGGACTAAAACCCTCCGGTTTATATAGACACTGGAGAGGGTTAGGGTTACACAAAGTCGGTTACAATGGTAGGAGATCTACATATCCGTATCGCCAAGCTTGCCTTCCACGCCAAGGAAAGTCCCTTCCGGACACGGGACGAAGTCTTCAATCTTGTATCTTCATAGTCCAGGAGTCTGGCTGAAGTTATAGTCCGGCCATCCGGAGACCCACTAATCCAAGACTCCCTCAGTATCCCCTGAACCAGGCTTCAATGACGACGAGTCCGGCGCGCAGATTGTCTTCGGCATTGCAAGGCGGGTTCCTCCTCCAAGTACTTCATAGAATATTTTGAACACAAAGATAGTGTCCGTCTCTGCAAAATAAGTTTCCACATATTGCCATAGAGAGAATAATATTTACACAAATCTAATATGCTGACATATTCCGTAGTGTGACACACCACGGCCAAGCCTTTATCCGAGTCATTTTATTATCCCACCTCAGCGCGTCATGCGAGGCGGTTTCCTTGGCACGTCTTGTTAAAGCAGAGATCGTGTCCCCTTATTCCGGGATTCTCATCAATACGGGTGTGGGTAACCCAACCGCTTCTAGGACTCCTAGATTATAGGCAAGGCCAAACCGACACGGAGAGGACTCTTGATATTCACCCTCTTTATAAAGGGGACAAGGATTTTATTTTTCCCTCCCGTGCTCTATCGAATCCTTCCCCCACCTCAAGCTCAAATGCCCGAAGTTCAGGTCAGGTGCTCCGAACCTTCAGTCATGTCCGGATGTAGCTTTCAAGGCCGATGGGTGCCTTCCTCCGTCATGGAAGAACACATCAAAAAGTTGAGGGAGGCCAGATATCTGACCGCCGAGATTTTGCATCGGTTGCCTCCCCGAGGGCAGGTCGTCCCCACCCCTGAACCCAGCAAGAACGTCGTGTTCGTCTCCCACATCCTCCGAGGTCTAGGCCTTGCTCTAGATCCTTTCGTCAGGGGTTTGATGTTTTATTACGGGCTAGACTTCCATGATCTAGCTCCGTACTCCTTTCTTCATATCACGACATTTATTGTCGTGTGCGAGGCCTTCCTCCGGGTTACCCCTCACTTTGGCCTATGGCTCAAGACCGTTGAAGTAAAGCCGAAGATGATCGAGGGGCAACATGCAGCGTGTGGAGGTGCCTCAATACGCAAGATGACGAGAGCTCCGTGGCCCAAAGGTTCCATCCCAGAGGTGTCTGAATTGTGGCAACAGGAGTGGTTCTACATCACGGCTCCTAGAAGTGCCAAGTGGGCGGCCGTCCCTGTTTTCCGCTCGGGCCCTCCACCACAACTGATGTCATGGATCAGCAGAGGTCTGAGCTGGGGTCCAGCCAAGGACGTGCCTATACTGCAAAGCCACATTCAAGATCTCTTCAATGGAGATTTCAGTTTGGTTGCGGTAATACAAGTTATGCTGGTTCGTCATGTCCAGCCTTGCAAACGCCGGCCTCTTCGCCTATGGGAGTTCAATCCTGAGGGACCGCGTGTCATTCAAAATTTTCTCGGCCTGACGCACGAGGAGATGTACAAGTCATTCTTCGGACCTCAGGTGGAGTGTTCGGAAATCACCGAGGACGTGGGCCTAAGTAGTAACCGCGCCGCCGAACAGGTAAGGCATCTTCCGGCTGAACATACTATCTCTCCTTTGTTACGAAGTTATTTCTAAGAGTTCGCTTTTTGACCAGGACTGGCTAACAAAGGCGAAGTTGATTCGGTGTTCGGCCCCCCTCCCTGAGGGTTTGGACAATCCGCTATTGGAAAAGATGCTCCAGACCGCACCTTGCCCGGAGCCCTTGAAGGAAGATACTGTGGAGGATAATACGGGCGGACGCGGCCCCCAATGCTGCCCATTCTAACCAAGGGAGCGAGCGTCTCCATGAAGGAAGACGACCAGAAGAGGAAAAGGACTGCGCCCAGGGATTCGGAAGCCGAAGCTTCCAAACGGGAGAAGAACTCTCCCACAGAGGGTCCTACCTTGGGGGGCGCTGTTGCTGCACAAAGTCTGTGGGGGGATCGATTCTCCCGCGAGTCGTAAGTGACCCAAAATACTTTAATAGTACAGATATGCCATCGTTTTCTTCTGAGAGAATAACCACCGCATATATTTTTGCAGTTCGGGCCTTAGCCCCTCTCAAATGAGCTCGTCTTCGGGGGATCTTCTTCCAGAGATGATGGAGAGCGAAATGCCTCCTCCAGACTCCTCTGCTACGGAAGCGGGCGACCCTGAAGTGTTGTCACGGAGGGCCTCTCCGAGTCCGGTGAGGCCAGAAGATAATCCCATTGACCCCCCGAAGCTCCCAGTGTCCGGCTCCCGAAGAGAGCAGACAAAAGAGTCCGGCACCATCTAGTGTGTGATCGGATGTTCTGAGGGAATTGGTGGGGCGAGGGGCCATCTCAGATGAACACCGTGTGTTGATGAATACGGTGATGGAGAGAATCTCGTCCGCCGAAAGCAGATTGCATGAAGCTTTCATGAGTGTACTGACAGGCTTTGAGGTACGTAAAAGAATGTATGATAGTCCTGGACATGCTAGGTGTGCCCTATGTAGATAGTAGCCCCTGAGACTCTGATTTTCATCAGAAACGACGACGAACAGAGGATCATATTCCCAGGTAATAACCATACTGCCTCTATGTGCAGGTGATGGAAGCTCCGGTGGCTAGCTGGACTAGCAAGTTTGCCCATTTAGAACGACAGTTGGATGCGGCAGATGCCGACATCGAGCTTGTTAACAAATGGCTTGGCGAGGCACAGGGTAAGTGTTATTATCTGGTAAACGCCACATAGGAAGGGCAGTATGATGCCCGTATCTTTAATATGTTGTGACTGCAGATGGAGCTGCCACTGTTGAGGCCTTGCGGGCAGAACTTGGCCGAGCCAAGGAACAAGCGAGGTTGGGTAATGCGGCTGCTTTGAAGGCGGCCGAAGAGTTGCAAGCCAAGAAGGCCGCACATGGTGAGAGCCAAGACAAGATGGCCAAGATGGCCATAGAATTAAAAGCCGCCGCCGACCGTTGCCGGGTTCTTGAAAAGGAAAACCAAGCGAAGGCATCGGACCTTGAGAAGGCTGCTGCGACGAGAAAGGACCTCCGCTCTTCTATGAGGGCAAAGAAGGAGGAGCCGCAGGAAGCCGGGGATATTGTAGCTGGGAAATCCTTTATGTTGCATAGGAAGTTCGTAGATCCATGGTATGCCCCTCTAGATCGGCTGTGGAGTTGGGAGGATGTATATATGGATTTGGCGGCGAGCACTGCCGATGCGGCCAAGTATTTCCAGGGTTAGACGGACCGTGAAGTTGACCAGCTGTTTTGGAGACAATTCCATTTACCCGAGCGTCCGCTTTCATTGAATGACCAATTAGCCGAATGGGCCCAACTAAATAGGTTGTCCGGACTCTCCATGAGGTCTACTGTGGATCAGCTATGGCCGGAAAGGTCAAAACTGAACAGCTATTTCAGCTTGGTGCAGCAGTTCCTTGACATGGTGCCGCGCATTAATGAGATGAAGAGGTCGGCGTGCATAGAGGGCGCACGGATGGCCTTTGCCCGTGTTAAAGCATACTGGGCAGAGATGGATGCTACCACTGTTGCAGCGCGAGATTCGGCCATAGGTCAAAGGGCTGCTGAGCACTACTTTGAAGAAGTTCTTGAGGGTGCTCGTTTGATAGAGACCCAGTGCTCAAAAAATATTATGTTTGAGTGATATGTAATCTCATTGCAAGCGAAATGCATTTATAAATTTTTATAAGGCTATTTTTATACTTTTGCCTGAAAGTAATATGATGCCTCCTGGGCGGCCGTTTATGTATACATGTGTATAACCTGAAAGATTGCAGCCGCCGGCTTCAACCCTCACGCATATAATGCGGAGCTGCTCGCAAAAACACGCGTTCACACTTAACCCAACGTCTTGGTCCTATTAAGGAGGTGATAGCGGAGCGAGCGAGGCAAACGGACTATAATGCTTTAGCACTTTCACTTAGCCATAGGAGTTTGACAGTGGGGCTATTAAATAGCCCCTGGTGGCTCCGCACTTTCCCGATCCCGGGGTGCGTACATCCTGGCCAGAAAACGGCCCTTCATTAAGGCGGAGGAATTCTAACATTCCAACAGGTCATCGAGTGGTTGACCAGTCTCACGCTATATCATGACAGTCAGTTTTCGGCTTTCTCTACTGAGGTGCTCGTCCGGATGAACCAGGGCACAATCGCAATAGTTCTCCTGGTACTACCTTAGCCGGTAAGGCGGAACGTAAGGCACCAAAACACAGGAGCCGGGCAAACCCAACATTTGACCAAAGACAATGATTCGGAGCTGATGCATATAGGGCCAAACTCGCGACGCCGAACACTCCCTAAGGTATTCGGTCTTTGTGGTATAAACCATGCATAAATAATGGCCTTTGTAAGAAGCCCCTTGTGTCCAAGTACGTGCATTGTTCTGGCGTGGCCACATGCCAAGACGTCAGCATCCTTCTCAGCGGTGGATATGTATCAACAAGAGACAGTAAAAAAGGTTTACGCAGGGTCTTAATCTAAAAAGAATCCTTGGAGCGGGTCCCTGCTGCACGTCTGCGCCTGTATGTCCGTTGTGCCATATCCTGGACGGGTGTGGCATGATGATCGTCTGTAAAAGAGAGGAATTTAGGTGAAAAAGTTGTCGTGCAAAAAGATAGTTTGTTAAAGAAACCATGTATAACTCAAGATAAGAAGAAATTGCCACTTGTCTGCGCGTGTTGAGCCCCTTGTATTGACAAATAGGGGTGTGGCCATTTATTCGGTATAAGTAGCGGCGCCGGACTCGATTAGTTGTGTCTGAGGTCTTGATGACCTATTGGATGCTTTCGCTTGTCCGGGCGCCTTTAGTGTGCGGCTGCCAAGGCAGCCTCACTCTCTTCGGCGCGTAGAGATCACTTGATATTTCCGTGCACTGTAATTATGCCACGTGGACCAGGCATCTTGAGTGTGAGGGAGGCGTAGTGTGGTATTGCATTAAAGCAAGCGAAAGCTTCACGTCCGAGCAGTGCTTGATAGCCACTTTGAAACGGAGCAATGTGGAAAGTTAAATGCTGGCGACGGAAGTTATCGGGGGAGCCAAATATAACTTGTAGTAGGAGGGAGCCCATACAACGAGCCCCTGGGACTGGCATTACTCCTTTAAAGGTAGTATTGCTATGGAGAATTTGTGTTGGGTCTAACCCCATCCCGTGGATTGTATCCTGATATATTAGGTTTAGGCTACCGCCGCCATCCATCAATACTCTTGTGAAGTGATATCCGCCAATTATTGGGTCTAATACCAGGGCAGCCCATCCTGCGTGTCGGATACTTGCTGAGTAATCGCAATGGTCGAAAGTGATCGGTTGAGACGACCAGTGGCAGGACTTCGTGGTGACAGGCACTTGGGTATATTTTCCTGGGAGTGCCGCGTTGTTTTTTCCCCTAATTACGTGTAACATGTTTACTGTTTTGACTTCTGGTGGAAATTTCTTTTGTTCTCCTGTGTCTTGCGTGGGGGGCTCATCCTCGTCTTCACTTGGGGTATCCTCCCCCTTGTGTACGGCGTTGAGCTTGATGGACTGCTGGAAGACCCAACATTCTCTGTGGGTATGATTAGAAGGTTTACCAGGGGTACTATGAATCTGACATACTTGGTCCAGAATTTTGTTGAGGCTGGACAATTCATCCCTGGTGCCTTTAGGGGGCGGCTTTTGACCTGGTCGAGAGCTTTTGAATCCGGCATTTACTGTCGTGCCCTTCGTGATGTCTTCTTTATTCCGGCGTTTGTTATTGCTGTTGCGCGTGATTTCCCGTTTCCATCTCTAATGTCAGATGTACTAGGGTCGCTGGTGCTGCATCTGGCTAGCCAGCTATCCTCACCCGCACAAAAGTGGGTCATGAGGTTTGTTAATGCGGCCATCGTTCTCGTCTTATTTTGGCCGAGGTGTCCAGCGAGCCATTCGTCACGGACGTATGCTTGAAAGCTGCCAAGGCTTCAGCATCCGGACAGTCGACAATCTGGTTCTTTTTAGTAAGAAACCTGTTCCAAAGCTTCCGGGTTGACTCTCCGGGTTGTTGAGTTATATGACTCAAATCGTCCGCATCCGGAGGTCGGACATAAGTCCCTTGAAAATTTGCCTGAAATGCGTCTTCGAGCTCTTCCCAACTTCCAATGGAGCTTTCGGGGAGGCCTTTGAGCCAGTGACGAGCTGGCCCTTTGAGCTTGAGGGGTAAGTACTTGATGGCGTGGAGATCATCTCCTCGAGCCATATGGATATGAAGGATGTAGTCCACAATCCAGACTCCAGGGTCTGTTGTTCCGTCGTATGCCTCTATGTTTACAGGCTTGAATCCCTCTGGAAATTCATGGTGCGGCACCCCTGTAGCTGGGTGTACCGCGTTGTTCGGATGTTTGTTGTGTTGCATTGTATGCTGGGGCGCGCTTGCGTGGTCCATAGATGGATCTTGTTGCACCGTCCTTTGGGTGCGAGCCCTCGCATGGGTCGCGTATTGTCTTGTGAGCGGCGTTTTATGCTGCTCTGTGTTGGTAGAGGGGTCATCTATCCGACCAGGTGGCTGCTTTGATATTTGGTTGTGGGGGGTCTGAGGCCTCCTCATCGAATTCGGGTAGTAGCTTCCGCTTTGGGTAGCTCTTGGAGGGGCGATTGTCGCCGTACCTTGCTGCAGTGTTGAGTATTTTGCTCCATCTGATTTGGAGTGTGTCTTGCGCCGCCTTGAGACTTTGCTTCTGCTTTTTCAGACTCCTCGCGGTAGCAACAAGCCTTTTACGGGCAGTCTGCTGCTCCGGGTGTCTGTCCGGCGTTATGTCGTCCGGGCCATTATCCTTGATAGGATTTGTTTGTTCGGTTCGATTATCTGGATTGCCGTTGTCCGGCAGCGGTTCGCCCTGCTCCAGCGCTGGGTCTGTGTGATCGCTATTTCTGTCGAGGCAGGATTTGGGGCGGCGCTTGCGTCGCCGCTTTGACTGCTTTTCGAGGGAACAAGCCTTCGGTGCGTCCTTCCGCTCCTCGTCGTCATCTTTTGGTGCGTCCACCATGTATACGTCATATGACGAGGTGGCGTTCCAGGGCCCAATAGGCGCTAGTTCTTCATCGTCTTCATCGGCGTCCATACCGTCGATGTCTTCGAAGTCGAAGTCGAGCATGTCGGTTAAATCATCGATAGTGGCTACAAAGTGGGTGGTGGGTGGGCTTTGAATTTCTTCATCGTCCGCATCCCAATCTCGCTGACCGTAGTCCGGCCAGGGCTCTCCTGATAAAGAGAGAGACTTTAGTGATTTTATAATATCGCCAAAGGGCGAGTGCTGAAAGATGTCCGCGGCAGTAAACTCCATGATCGGCGCCCAATCGGATTTGATCGGGAGAGGCGCGAATGGTTCGGAGTCCGAAGAGGAGTCCGGCTCCTTGGAATCATGAGTCTCACGGAGTGCGGGGCTGGTGTTCGGCTCGATCGCCGTGAGGATCGCAGCCCCCGAGGCGGCGTCCAACCGCCCATACTCGATCGGCGCGGTTGGCTCCAAATTAAGGGTCGAAGCCGATGCGGGTGCGGCCTTCAGGGCACTATTAGGCGGCAGAGCTAGATCATGCTCGTCGTGGCAGTGCGGCGCGCTCGGCAGTGGCTCGAATCCGTCGAAGATCAAGTCCCCGCGGATATCAGTCGTGTAGTTTAAACTTCCAAATCTAACCTGACGGCCAGGGGCATAGCTTTCGATATGCTCCAGATGGCCAAGTGAATTGGCCCGCAGTGCAAAGCCGTCAAAGACAGAGATCTGTCCGGGGAGACAAGTTTCACCCTGGACCGCATCACTATCGATGATCGTAGGAGCCATCAAGCCTGACGGCGACGACACAGAGGAACTCTCAATGAAAGCACCAATGTCGGTGTCAAAACTGGCGGATCTCTGGTAGGGGGTCCTGAACTGTGCGTCTAGGCCGGATGGTAACAGGAGGCGAGGGACATGCAGTTTTACCCAGGTTCGGGCCCTCTCGATGGAGGTAAAACCCTACGTCCTGCTTGATTAATATTGATGATATGGGTAGTACAAGAGTAGATCTACCATGAGATCGCAGAGGCTAAACCCTAGAAGCTAGCCTATGGTATGATTGTTGTTGTGTATGTTGTCCTACGGACTAAAACCCTCCGGTTTATATAGACACCGGAGAGGGTTAGGGTTACACAAAGTCGGTTACAATGGTAGGAGATCTACATATCCGTATCGCCAAGCTTGCCTTCCACGCCAAGGAAAGTCCCTTCCGGACACGGGACGAAGTCTTCAATCTTGTATCTTCATAGTCCAGGAGTCCGGCTGAAGGTATAGTCCGGCCATCCGGACACCCCCTAATCCAGGACTCCCTGAGCCATTTTATCTTTGCTCTCGCTATGCGCGGCCTTCTGGGCTCTCAACTCTTCTGCCGCCTTCAAAGCGGCCGCATTACTACTCCTTGCTTGCTCCTTGGCTCGGGCAAGCTCCGCCCGCAGGGCCTCCACGGTGGCGGCTCCATCTGCAGTCACAACATATTAAAGATATTGGCATCACGCTGCTCTTACTATGTGACATCCACTATAAATATCACCTACCCTGTGCTTCATCAAGCTGCCTGTTAACAAGCTCGATGTCGGCATCCACCGCATCTAGTCGCCGCTTTAGTTCGGCAACCCCATCAGTCCGACTAGCCACCGGAGCTTTAGACACCTGCACATAAAGGCGGTCTGGTTATTACCTGGGACTATGATCCTCTGTTCGCCGCCGTTCTCGATGACAACCAGAGTCTTATGGGCTACTATGTACACAGGGCACACCTAAAAATGCGCGGCACCATCACAAATGTACCTCAAAGCCCGTTAGTAGACTCATAACGGCTTCATGCAACTCGTTTTCGGCAGACGAAATCCTTTCAATCACCGTACACATTAATGTATGGTGCTCTTCTAAGATAGTCGCTCGCTCTAGCAGACCCTTCAGTACGTCCGACCGCATACCATATGGTGCCGGACTCTTTTGATTTCTCTCTTCAAGAGCCGGATACTGAGGGCTTCGGGTGACCATGGGATTACCTTCTGGCCTTGCCGGATCCAGAGAAACTCTCCGTGATGACACTTCAAGGTCGCCTGCTTCTTGAGCTGGGGAGCCCGGGGGAGGCGTTTCGCTCTCCATCATCTCCGGAAGAAGATCCCCCGAAGACGAGCTCTGCTGAGAAGGGCTCAGATCCGAACTGCAAGATAAATGCTTCGGTTATCTTCCTCAGAAGTAAGGTAATATATCTTCACTATTAAGTACTTTTTGATTACTTACAGCTCGTTAGAGGGCTGATCCTCGCATGGACTTTGTGCGGCAAGAGCACCCTCCGAGGTAGGACCCTCTGGTGGAGTTTTCTTCTCCCGTTTGGAAACCTTGGTTTCTGGATCATCAGAGGTAGTCCTCTTCCTCCCCCAGGGTGAGGGAATATCAGATTCCTTCCCTTGGTTATCCTCCCTCATGGAGGCGCTTGTTCCCTCAGTTGGAATAGGTAGTGGTGGAGGCCTGCTTTCGCCCTCTTTATTCCCCCTTCATCTTCCTTTGAGAGTACCGGGCAAGGTGCTGGCTCGAGCATCTTTCCCAGCACTGGATTGTCCAAGCCTTCCGGAAGGGGCCCGAACACCGGATCATCTTCGCCTTTGTTATCCAGTCTTGGTCAAAGAGCGATTCTTCAGAATGATGTTGTGATAAATGAAAGACAGTGTGTTCGACTAGAGGATAACTTACTTGGGCCGCAGTGCGGTTGCTTCTCAGGCCCATGTCCTCAGAGGTGTCCGCACACTCTATTTGGGGTCCGAAGAACGACTTGTACATCTCCTCGTGCGTCAGGCCGAGGAAATTCTGAATAGCACGCGGTCCTTCTGGGTTGAATTCCCACAAGCGGAGGGGCCGGCGTTTGCAAGGCTTGACTCGACGAACCAGCATGACTTGCACTACCATAACCAAACTAAAATCTCCCTCGAAGAGATCTCGGATGCGGCTCTGCAGTTTCGGCACATCCTTGGCTGGACCCCAGCTCAGCCCCCTGTTGATCCATGACATCAGTTGTGGTGGAGGGCCCGAGCGAAAGGCGGGGGAAGCTACCCACTTGGCACTTCTGGGAGCGGTGACGTAGAACCACTCCTGTTGCCATAATCCAAACACCTCTGGAAAGGAACCCTTTGGCCACGGAGCTCCAGCGATCTTGCTTATTAATGCACCTCCGCATGCTGCATGCTGCCCCTCGATCGTCTTCGGCTTCACATCAAAGGTCTTGAGCCACAGGCCAAAGTGATGGGTAATGCGGAGGAAGGCCTCACATATAACAATAAATGCTAAGATGCGGAGAAAGGAATCCGGGGCTAGATCGTGGAAATCAAGCCCGTAATAGAACATCAAACCCCTAACGAAGGGATCGAGAGTGAGGCCTAGTCCTCGAAGGAAGTGGGAGATGAACACGACGTCTTCATTGGGTTCAGGAGTAGGGACGACCTGCCCTCGGGCAGGCAGCCGATGTGAAACTTCGGCGGTCAGGTATCTTGCCTCCCTCAACTTCTTGATATCCTCTTCCGTGACGGAGGAAGGCATCCACCGGCCCTGGAGGCTGGATCCGGACATGATTGAAGGTCCAAAGCACCTGACCTGGGCTTTGGGTGTTAGAACTCGAGGCGGGGGAAGGATTCGATTGAGCACGGGAGGAAAAAAGTAAAAGCCTTGTCCCTTTATAAAGAGGGTGAATATAAAGCGTCCTCCTCGTGGCCGTTTGGGACTTGCCTAAAATCTAGGAGTCCTAGGCGTGGTTGGGTTACCCACGACCATATTGATGAGAATCCCATAATAAGGGGGACACGATCTCTGCTTTGACAAAACGTGTCAAGAAACTGCCTCGCGTTATGTGCGGGGCTAGTTAAAGAAAAATGGTTCGGATAATCACCAAGCCATGGCATGATGTCATGTTGCCAAAACGTGTCAGCAGATTAGATTTGTGGAAATATTATTCTCTCTACGGTGGTATGTGGAACTTATTTTGCAGGGTTGGACACTATCCTTTTATTCAAACTCTTCTGTGGTGTATCCGGAGGAGGAACCCGCCTTGCAATGCCGAAGACAAGACTGCGCCAGACTCATCGTCATTGAAGCCAGGTTCAGGGGCTACTGAGGGAGTCCTGGATTAGGGGGTCTCCGGAGAGCCGGACTATATCCTTTGGCCGGACTGTTGGACTATGAAGATACAAGATTGAAGACTTCGTCCCGTGTCCGGATAGGACTGCACTTGGCGTGGAAGGAAAGCTAGGCAGTACGGATATGGATATCTCCTCCTTTGTAACCGACCTTGTGTAACCCTAACCCCTTTCGGTGTCTATATAAATCGGAGGGTTTTAGTCCGTAGGACAACATACAATCATACCATAGGCTAGCTTCTAGAGTTTAGCCTCTCCGATCTCGTGGTAGATCAACTCTTGTAATACTCATATTGTCAAGATAAATCAAGTAGGACGTAGGGTTTTACCTCCATCAAGAGGGCCCGAACCTGGGTAAAACATCGTGTCCCCTGCCTCTTGTTACCATCCGCCTTAGACGCACAGTTCGGGACCCCCTACCCGAGATCCGCCGGTTTTGACACCGACACCCATCTTAGAACTGTTTTGCAAACTCTTAGAAAAGAGCGCATGTATGCTAATATGGACAAATGCCTTTTTGGTGTTGATAAGCTTGTTTTCTTGGGTTTCGTCGTATCTTATAAGGGTTTAGCTAGTTTCTATCGTTGATTCCTTCAGGATTTTAGCACCATTGCATCTGCCTTGCATGCCTTGAGTAAGAAGAATGCACCTTTTGTTTGCGGACCATGTCAAGATACCGCATTCAATGAGCTAAAGAATTTGCTTACACATGCTCTTTTGCTAGCATTACCCAACTATGAAAAATCTTTCGAAATTCATTGCGATGCTAGTGGTTATGGCATAGGATGTGTGTTAATACAAGAGAAGTGCCCCATATCTTTCTTTAGTGAAAAACTTTCCGGAGCGCAACTCAATTACCCGATATATGACAAAGAGCTATATGCTTTAGTTTGAGTCTTGCATGTTTGGTAGCATTATCTCCGCACTCATGAGTTCATTCTACACACCGATCATGAAATGCTTAAGTACCTTAAGGGTCAAACTAAGTTGAACAAGCGTCATACTAAGTGGAGTGAATTCATTGAGTCATTTCCTTATGTCATCAAGTACATCAAAGGCAAACAAATGTCATGGTGGATGCGCTTTCACGCAAATGCATGCTTGTTACTGAACTTGAATTGAATGTCGTTGGCTTTGAGCACATAAAATATTTGTATGCGCATGATGCTACTTTTGCTATTCCATATGCCAAATGCTTGACGCATACATCTAGGGAACGCTATTACATCAAAGATGATTATCTTATGAGAGCTAACAAACTATGTATCCCCGAGTCTTCTCTTCGCTTGTTACTTTTGCAAGAATCTCATGGAGGAGGACTTATGGGACACTTTAGACGTGATAAGATATTCACCATGCTCTCCAAGAACTACTTTTGGCCCAATATGTTCCGCGACATCTCATGCTACACCAACCGATGCTCTACATGTCGCAAAGCTAAGTCTAAAGCTCAATCCCATGGTCTTTATATGCCACTTCCTATTCCATATCACCCATGGGAATATATTAGTATGGACTTTGTGGTTGGTTTGCCTAGAACTAGAAATGGCAAAGATTCCGTGTTTGTCGTTGTGGACAGGTTCTCTAAAATGGCTCATTTCATCCCATTCAACAAGATAGATGATGCTTCACATGTTGTAAATCTTTTTTGTAGAGAAATTTTGCGCCTACATGGAGTGCCAAAGACTATTGTTTCGGACCGCGACATCAAGTTCTTAAGCTGCTTTTGGAAGACCTTATGCACCAAGCTCGGAATCAAGCTCTTGTTCTCTTCAGCATACCATCCCCAATCCGACGACGAAACGGAGGTGATGAACCAGACGCTATCTACCCTCCTACGCGTGTTGATCAAGAAGAACATCAAGGAGTGGGAAGAGTGCCTACCCATCGCCGAGTACGCCTACAACCACGCAAGACATTCGACTACTGGCAAGTCCCCGTTCAAGGTTGTCTACGGCTTCAATCCTTTGTCCCCATTGGACATTCTACCTCTAGCACTACAAGAGCACATCAACATGGATGCTAGTGCACGAGCGAGCTACCTCAAGAAGGTGCATGAAGATACAAGGAACATGATATTCAACATTCGAGATCTTGTGTGGCTACACCTTCGCAAGGACCGCCTCCCGAGCAAATGCAAGTACAAGCTTCTACCACGAGCCGATGGACCCTTCAAGGTGCTCGAACGCTACAAAAACAACACCTACAAGATCGACATCCCCCGCAGCAAGTATAACATGAGTGATATATTCAATGTCAAGGACCTTTCTGCCTGCGATGGTGATGAAGATTTCGATCCGAGGTCGGATCTTTCCCAGGGGGGGGGGGGAGATGATGCGGAGCATCCCAAGGTCATCCCCATGGACCTATCATCGTCTCACCAAGTTCCTAGTGGACCCATAACACGATCACGTGCAGGAGCTCTCGAGACCAAGGTGCCATCTCCCCTCTCACAATTCCACTTCGATGCACATGAGACATGGCTACTACCTCAAACAGACACATTATGCATACTCAGGTACCAAGGAGTTAGCCATGGAGAAGCTAAGTAGCAAGGAGGATCAAAGAAGGAAGACATACACAATGATGGAGAAGAAAACGACCAAGTCTGCACTTGCCCCGATGATCCGGCCCTCTGTCCGGACGATCCGGCCCATGGCCCGGACGATCCAAATAAGTGGCACCATAGACCAGCAAGCCTCCCCGCGAAGCCGAATGGTCCGGACCAACACCCGGATCTTCCAGAACCACCCAGACGTCCGGACCACCTCCCGGTCATCCGGACCCCCCTCGATGGTTGCAACACAGCTGAACAATCCGGATGGCCGCCCGAATCATCCGGACCCCTAACACCCGGATCATACGGACCAGCACCTGTGCGTGCGTTTTGGGTCGAAGCCCATGCATGTACCCTTTCGGCCCTCTAGCCTATAGAAATGACTCCACCTCCACTTTTCTAGGGTTAGCAAAGAATTAGCTCATTTGAGAGATAGAACTTTGCTCATCCACTTGATTACTTCTCCATTGGAGTCCACGACCTATTTGGAGAAGCCCCCCCAAGCGGATTCAAGACCCCTCACGGGAAGATCCCTCAAGACCTTGTCACGGAGAAGAACTTGCTACTTGTATCGTCCTTAGTTGATCGTGTATCATGTATATCTCTGTGTTTCGAGGATCTAGCACACGTGTAATCAAATCTTGTTGGTTTGAGTGATTCTCTCGTGTTTCCCCTCATGTTTTCCCCTCGTGTTCTTCGTGTTCTTCGCGGAATCCGCTCCAATCATGAAAGATCGGGCATCTAGGGTTCTACCCTACATCAGATAAGTATTCCCTCAGTTAACAACCAAGGTGTAACACCCTCGATGCGGGTATATCTCCCACGTGTCGACGCACGACTTAGAGGCATAACGGCATTGAAAGCAATGTCGCAAGTGAGGTAATCATCACACAACCCATGTAATACATAAGGGAAAAGAGATACATAGTTGGCTTACAATCGCCACTTCACACAATACATCATCTAGATACACACAAGGTCCGACTACGGAACCAAAATAAAAGAAGGCTACCCCAATGCTACACAGATCCCCGATCGCCCCAACTGGGCTCCACTACTGATCAACTAGAACGAAACAACACAAAGGACAAGATCTTCCACGAGCTCCTCCTTGAGCTTGGTTGCGTCACCTGCGCGGTATCATCGGCACCTGCAAGCTAGTTTTGGAAGTATCTGTGAGTCACGGGGACTCAGCAATCTCACACCCTCGCGATCAAGACTATTTAAGCTTATAGGTAAGGTAAAAGGTATGAGGTGGAGCTGCAACAAGCGACTAGCATATATGGTGGCTAACATACGCAAATGAGAGCGAGAAGAGAAGGCAAGGCACGGTCGAGAAAACTATGATCAAGAAGTGATCCTAGAACAACCTACGTCAAGCATAACTCCAACACCGTGTTCACTTCCCGGACTCCGCCGAGAAGAGACCATCACAGTTACACACGCGGTTGATGTATTTTAATTAAGATCAACTTCAGGTTTTCTACAACCGGACATTAACAAATTCCCATCTGCCCATAACCGCGGGCACGGCTTTCGAAAGTTCAAATCCCTACAGGGGTGTCCCAACTTAGCCCATCACAAGCTCTCA
This sequence comes from Triticum dicoccoides, assembly GCF_002162155.2. Taxonomy (NCBI): domain Eukaryota; kingdom Viridiplantae; phylum Streptophyta; class Magnoliopsida; order Poales; family Poaceae; genus Triticum; species Triticum dicoccoides. Next base: position 289,884,761 of record NC_041384.1, read on the forward strand.
CGGTCAACGAAGGATATTACTTCTCCCAAGACAATCCGATCAGGCTCGACATCCCGGTTACAAGCCATCCTCGACAATGGTAAAACAAGTCCAGCAACACCGCCCGAATGTGCCGACAAATCCTGATAGGAGCTGCACATATCTCGTTCTCACGGTACACTCAGATGAGACATCCTATGAGTAAAACCAACCCTCAAGTTGCCCCGAGGTGGCCCCGCAGTCTACTCGGTCGGACCAACACTCAGAGGAGCACTGGCCCTGGGGGGGGGGGGGTTTAAATAAAGATGACCCTTGAGTCTGCAGAACCCAAGGGAAAGAAAAATGCTAGGTGGCGAATGGTAAAACCAATGTTGGGCATTGCTGGAGGAGTTTTATTCAAGGCAAACTGTCAAGGAGTTCCCATTATAACCCAACCGTGTAAGGAATGCAAAATCCGGGAACATAACACCGATATGACGGAAACTAGGGCGGCAAGAGTGGAACAAAACACCAGGCATAAGGCCGAGCCTTCCACCCTTTACCAAGTATATAGATGCATTAATTAAATAAGAGATATTGTGATATCCTAACAAAATATCCATGTTCCAACAAGGAACAAACTCCAATCTTCACCTGCAACTAACAACGCTATAGAGGGGCTGAGCAAAGCGATAACATAGCCAAGCAAGGTTTGGTAGGACAAGGTGGGTTAGAGGCTTTTCTCAACAATATAGGAGGCATGATAAGCAAGTGGTAGGTATCGCGGCATAGGCATAGCAAGAGAGCGAGCAACTAGCAAGCAAAGATAGAAGTGATTTCGAGGGTATGGTCATCTCGCCTGAGATCCCGCAAGGAAGAAGAACGAGTCTAGGAAGAAGACAAATGGATATAGTTGAACGGGTCCTCACAAACTCGATGTTAACGGAACCAACCCAAAGAAGCAACACCGGAAATAAGCACACAACATAGTAAACAACCAACACACGAACATGGTACGATATGCGGGATGCGGTATGTGATGCATATGCGTGATCTGGAAAGGAATGATTGAACCTGGCCTCAACTTGGAAATCCAAGAGTGCCACTGGAAAGGTGAGGTGATTTCGGTTGAAATCGACATAAAGATCATCGGAATCGGATGCATGCTTTGGAAATGGCAAGCAAAACAAATATAACACCGGTCTACGATAAACAGCAAGTAGTCATCTAAATGCATCAAGTAAAATATTCTACATGACACAAACATGATAACAAAATACATAGCAGGGATCCACTCATGATGCTTGACAAAAGATGAACATTGAGCTACGGCTAATTCATCCATTAACAGGTTCAAACAAGCATGACAAAAGTGCAAATGATAACAAGTTTCAAACTTAGTGAAATTAACACAAGCCCGGAATTTATCTGCAGGAAGCAAACTTTAGAGCATGAAAACTACATGCTACAGGAATTTAACATGGCAAGGCATGGCATGAAGCTACTCAAAGCGCTTAATAAAAGTCCCTTAGTGACCTTGAGCCAAAAGGGATCAGAAAATACAATTGGAAGCATGTGAACATAGCAAAAACATGAACAGATTCAGACTTAGTGAAAAACTGGAGCATGACAAAACAGTTAACGAGTAGGCATGTTTACGAGCTCGATGCACACACTATAAAGCATGGAATGACAATCTAAGCATCCACCAATCAATAAGACATGGCATAGAAGCTATACATGGCAAGAACAGCTTCATAGCATGCACGGATCAACAACAACAAGCTCAGCAAAATCGCTAATCAAGTTAACAATCTGCCAGGAACATTTTAAAGCAAAAGTAGAGCTCGATTGACTCAAGGTAGGGTGCTCGATAATTGCAAACAAAGACATGGATGGATAGAGCACCACAATATTAACTAAACATCCTTACTGAACATCCTCAAAAGAGGCACGGATCACTAGGAAACAACATGAACATATGGCATAACAACAAAATCAGGACAAGCACTTGGTGAAATTCAAAGTCCCTGAAATCAGCATTACCGATTACGCTACTTTGCAAGCTTGTGCTAGTCACCACAAAGATCACAAAAATAGATGGCATACACCCCTGTAAAGATGGCATGGCATATAACAAAACACATGTAGAGCTCAGGATCATAGCACGCACACATTAATCATGGCAAAAATGACAAAAGGCCTTTTGCTGAAACAGATCTGCAACTTTCCTCATATAGCCCACTTCCAACGACATTTCGGGCATCAAGATGAGCTGAAATGAAAATGATGCAATGAAATGAAATGATGTACTCGTCGAGACGAACATTTTGATATGCTACACGCACGAATCGGAGCTACGAGGAGGAAGTTATGGCATGTCAAAATATGCAAAAATATTAGGGTTAGGAGGGAAAAAGTCAACCCCGAGATATTTTCAGATCCATATCTGGATCGGGCAAGCTTCTTGAGGTGGCGTCGGGGCTCTCGCCGGAGTAGTTGAAGACGGCCGGAGCGAGCGAGGCCGGCCGGAGAGGAAGAGGGAGAGCCCGGGCGGAGGAGGCTCATCGGCGAGGGGGCCCGTGCGGTGGCCGGCGCGGGCGGCACGACGGAGATGGGCGGCGGCGGGGCAGAGCAGGCGATCGGAGGAGGCGAAGGGCGGCGCGCGGGACGACGGAGATGGGCGGCACCGGCGACGAGGCTCAGAGGCGGCGGCGCGCCCTCTCCCTGGCGACGGTGCGAAGACCCAGCGCGGCGCGGCGGCTCGGGCGCACGGGGTCCGGTGACGGGCCTCGGTGGGCCGCACGGGTGGGACGGCGGAGTAGGCAAAGTGGGGCGCGGGCGCGGACAAGTGTCGGCTCCCGATTGGACGCAGGCGGCGGCGGACATGTCTGGGCTGCGAGAATTTTGTCCGGCGGCGCGAGGGGAAGAAGCTAGGGTTTGTACCGCGGATTTTTGGGAGGGGATCTAATATTTATAGGTAGAGGGAGCTAGGAGAGTCCAAAGGAGGTGCTGTTTTCGGCCACGCGATTGTGATCGAATGCTCTAGATGATGGAGGAGGTTTATGTGGGTTTTGGGCCACTTTGGAAGGGTGTTGGGCTGCAACACACACAAGGCCTTTTCGGTCCCTCGGTTAACCGTTGGAGTATCAAACGAAATCCAAATGGCACGAAACATGATAGGCGGTCTACCGGTAGTAAACCAAGGCCGCATGAAAATTCTCGGTCCAATCCGAAAACGTTTAACACCCGCACACGAAAAGAGGTAGAAAGGGACACCCGGTGACATAGGAGCGCCGGATTGCAACACGGACAACGAGGAAAATGCTCGGATGCATGAGACGAACATGTATGCAAATGAAATGCACATGATGACATGATATGACATGCATGACACGCAAGCAATGAAAAGGCAACAACAACGAATAACTAGAGGACACCTGGCACATCGGTCTCGGGGCGTTACAACACTCCACCACTACGAGAGGATCTCGTCCCGAGATCTAGAATGGCACCGGAGGGAAAACGGAAGAGAAAGAGAAGAGGTAAAACTAAGTTGCTTCCTTGACAAACGAGTGAAACCATGAGCCTTGAGAGGTTGAACAAATTGAAACAAAGAGTGCAACGAGAATGAGCAAAGTAGAAAGCACTTCGTTAGGAAAAAGGAAGAGGGAAGAACAAATTCGAACAGCACTCCGGTTGGAAAGATATGCGAGGCTTGGAAAAAATGAAAAAAAACTTGAGCAGCGGGCACACACTCCGATTAAATGGATAAGCACGAATCAAACACAAACCTGACAAGACAAGAGGATTGGTTGAAGAGAGCAACATCACAATGCCTTCAGAACAAATGTAAGAATAGAATGGAATGAACGAAGGGAAACAAGATCTTGAGAGAGCACGCTTACAACAAATGCTAGAACAGAGTTGTTGGAAAACCACCAACGAAAAGAATAAGCTTGATATGGTCTTATGGAATACCTCTCGAATTATGAGGTGACAACCTGCCACTCACGGAAAAAATAATTGGATTGATAAGAACAAGGAGACGAGAAAACTTATTTCACCAGGAGGATAAAAGAACTTGAGTCATTTATAAGCACCATAATAGCAACAATCCTTATGGAAGGCTTTAGGTGAAACATGACACAAAATAACTCCAACGAAGAGGTTGATGGATTTAAAATACCTCATTCTTAACAACATGTGAATCATGAGACATGAATTCAAATTATCAAGAATGACATAATACCACCTCCAATGATACAGAAGAAAATAATTGCACTCCGGATTGCAAGATGAAGAATGCATGAGCTCCCTTGAAAAGAATCTTGATGAACACTTCGAGAAAGATTTAAGTCCTTGATGAACCAACAATGTAGAACCTTCATGAAGAACTCCATTAAACAAAAGAATGATCAAACAAAAGGAAAGAGAAGTAGAAACACAAGGTGAATCCTTGCAAAGATTGGGTGAAGCTTTGCGACGGGATAACGTGGAAACTTGGAACTTCGGAAAAGAAAGATGAACAAAAGGAATGAAGAATTTGATGAGCCTCCGAAATAGGGAATTGAGTTCACTCGATGAAACAAGAATAAGAATTACATTATGCGTATCCTTCACCAATTTAATTGATGACAATCAACGGATTTGACATATTACTTATTCTCGTAAAGAAGATTAAGAGAGATATAACATAAACTTGAGAAGGTCTTCAATGAACCACCGGTAGGTTTTGAAAAAAACGAAAGAATTGATATGATAAACGAAGGAAGAAGAAACTAGGAAGAACCACCGTAAGAAATGAAAATGACCGAAGTGAAGATAAAGAAACACCGGGAAGAATTTACAAGTGAACGAAAATGCTTGAGTGAATTTAGATCCATGAGAACGAAGAGATCACGAGCTGAATAGAGATCACTTGAACGAAGCACTGGTAAGATTGGAGAATGATAACTGAAAGCTGAGAATGAATAAACCTGAATTGATGGACTCCGGATAATCAAACTGAGAAGACTCTTGAATAGATTCGTATGGTTGAAAAGAATTCTCACAATCAAAACAATTATGAGAGGATGGTATGAAGCTAGAACCATGAATCTTGAAGAGAATGGAGCAAGATTGAGAAAAAATCTTCTTCAGTCTTCAAATGCAGAGAATGACAATGAGAAACACCACCATGAATCGTTTAGGCACTCCGGAAGAATCAAAAGCGAAGAGATTGAGCCAACGATGAAAAGAGTTAGAAAGATCTTGGTGAAGGGCATTTGACTGATGATAACTCATTCTTACGTGATACTTTGAAATGAATTTGAGACTAACTCCGGGAGAATAAGAAGAGTCAGGTAAGATCCTGGGAAAAGACCTATGGGTTAGGCCCACTCAAAAGAAACACCGTTGAAATGATTTAAAGAGAGAGATTGCACCGGTTCAATAAAAGGCTTGAATGAGATAACATCCTCGAAAGAACTTGAACGATTGAGAATGGCAACGCGAATCTTTCGAGATATCTTCAACACAATGGAACAAAAGAATGGCGAGAGATGAAAGAATATGAGGTGCACCGGCATAAGAAAAAACATTGGGAAAAAAAGAAAAGACTATGCTCAATACCAAAGCTTGAATTGATTCCACCGGAAAAGAAAACGAGTGAAGAGTGACGAACTTGAAGCTCCGTTAGAATCTACATGAGAATCACCGGATAAGGATATTGATTGAAAAGAATGGAGAGACTTCACATCAATAAAATGGATACTTGATTAAGAAATTCAAGTCCTCGAGGAAAAAGGGTGGGAGGGCGGGAAAACAAAGGCAGCTTGGGACGAATGAAAACAAACACCGTTGGAAAGAATTGAGAATTGATCTCGCGAATGTAGGAATGATCGGATGCACTTGAATTGAAGAACACCGGTTGAAAAGGATTGACATGACAGACTCGATGATCAAGAAGGATTAGTATTCACATAGAAATATGAGAACACCGCTTAGGAAAGGTATGGAATCAACATTTGACATTGAAGCAACTCGAATACCACAACTCAAAACAAAACAAAGGATTGGCTTGCAGAATAAGCCAGAACAAACATATGATAGAGATTTCGTCCAAAGTTTTTGTGGTGGGGCCTACACGGGCTCGATCGTACATCACCGTCATGTACAAGGCAATGCACATGACATACGAAGCGTCCCCGAGTCGGCATAGCCAAGGACTCTTTAAGACACAATGAGACCACTGTGAAACTAACCGTGAAAAGGCGGACCACTAGACGTCGAACCCCAATTTCATATCATACATCTGTCGAAAAGATATCTTAAGAGCTACTTGAATTCCCACTTATAAACTCCCGAAACTTTCCGGTTATGCAATCAGGTGTTGGGGATACAGGGGAAGCATAATATCTCACCCAAACTAACAAATCCTACATCCAGCTGTATCCATCCTTCAACACATAACCAAGAAACATTCGGAAATCATTTACCTCAACCTTTAAAAAGCATCCGTTATACAAGTTATGGCAATACTCCCGAACTCCCGCCCCAATACTGGGTGGCGTCAAGGTTATCTCACCAACAACTGCATAAACGAGTTTTTCGATGTCGGTGAAAACTCAGGTATTCCAGAACTGCAACGATAAAATTGTGACGTCAACACCTCGGAGCTCAACCCCCCGGGACACTGCCACAACCCCTAAATGTCAGGAGGCACCAAGAACAATGTTCTCGTCACAAAACCATCGAAATGATTCCAAGATACCCGCGTGATCCTAAAATTTTGTTTTAGTGAAATTTGAGAAGAGAAGAGTCAGAACTCTACGTCATGATGCCTCACCAGAGCGATGAAGGGACTGGGGAGTAAAAAGAATTCCTAACTCTCCGATATATATAATGCTAAATGACTCCAAACATTTTTCTAGACTCAACAACGCCAGCGATTCGATCAAGCAGGTGGCTCCTAAGTCGGGGAAGGCTCTGATTACCAACTTGTAACGCCCTCGATGCGGCTATATCTCCCACGTGTCGAAGCACGACTTAGAGGCATAACCACATTGAAAGCAATGTCGCAAGTGAGGTAATGTTCACACAACCGATGTAATACATAAGGGAAAAGAGATACATAGTTGGCTTACAATCGCCACTTCACACAATACATGGATTAAGCATTACATCATCCAGATACACACAAGGTCCGACTGCGGAACCAAAATAAAACAAGACTACCCCAATGATTTACAGATACCCGATCGCCCCAACTGGGCTCCACTACTGATCAACTAGAACGAAACAACACAAAGGACAAGATCTTCCACGAGCTCCTCCTTGAGCTTAGTTGCGTCACCTGCATGGTATCATCGGCACCTGCAAGCTGGTTTTGGAAGTATATGTGAGTCACGGGGACTCAGCAATCTCACACCCTCGCGATCAAGACTATCTAAGCTTATATGTAAGGTAAAAGGTATGAGGTGGACCTGCAACAAGCCACCAGCATATATGGTGGCTAACATACGCAAATGAGAGCGAGAAGAGAAGGCAAGGCACGGTCGATAAAACTATGATCAAGAAGTGATCCTAGAACAACCTACGTCAAGCATAACTCCAACACCGTGTTCACTTCTCGGACTCCGCCGAGAAGAGACCATCACGGTTACACACACGGTTGATGTATTTTAATTAAGATCAACTTCAGGTTTTCTACAACCGGACATTAACAAATTCCCATTTGCCCATAACCGCGGGCACGACTTTCGAAAGTTCAAATCCCTACAGGGGTGTCCCAACTTAGCCCATCACAAGCTCTCATGGTCAACGAAGGATATTCCTTCTCCCAAGACAATCCGATCAGGCTCGGCATCCCGGTTACAAGACATCCTCGACAATGGTAAAACAAGTCCAGCAACACCGCCTGAATGTGCCGACAAATCCCGATAGGAGCTGCACATATCTCGTTCTCACGGCACACTCAGATGAGACATCCTACGAGTAAAACCAACCCTCAAGTTGCCCCGAGGTGGCCCCGCAGTCTACTCAGTCGGACCAACACTCAGAGGAGCACTAGCCCAGGGGGGGGTTTAAATAAAGATGACCCTTGAGTCTGCAGAATCCAAGGGAAAGAAAAAGGCTAGGTGGCGAATGCTAAAACCAATGTTGGGCATTGTTGGAGGAGTTTATTCAAGGCGAACTGTCAAGGGGTTCCCACTATAACCCAACCGTGTAAGGAACGCAAAATCCGGGAACATAACACCGATATGACGGAAACTAGGGCGGCAAGAGTGGTACAAAACACCAGGCATAAGGCCGAGCCTTCCACCCTTTACCAAGTATATAGATGCATTAATTAAATAAGAGATATTGTGATATCCCAACAAAATATCCATGTTCCAACAAGGAACAAACTCCAATCTTCACCTGCAACTAACAATGCTATAAGAGGGGTTGAGCAAAGCGGTAACATAGCCAAGCAAGGTTTGCTAGGACAAGGTGGGTTAGAGGCTTGGCTCAACAATATAGGAGGCATGATAAGCAAGTGGTAGGTATCGCGGCATAGGCATAGCAAAAGAGCGAGCAACTAGCAAGCAAAGATAGAAGTGATTTCTAGGGTATGGTCATCTTGCCTGAGATCCCGCAAGGAAGAAGAACGAGTCCATGAAGAAGAAAAACGGACGTAGTCGAACGGGTCCTCACAAACGCGAAGTTAATGGAATCAACCCGAAGAAGCAACACCGGAAAGAAGCACACAACATAGTAAACAACCAGCACACAAACATGGTACAATATGCGGGATGCGGTATGTGATGCATATGCGTGATCTGGAAAGGAATGATTGAACCTGGACTTAACATGGAAATCTAAGAGTGCCACTGTAAAGGTGAGGTGATTTCGGTTGAAATCGATATAAAGATCACCGGAATCGGATGCACGCTTTGGAAATGGCAAGCAAAACAAATATAGCACCGGTCTGCAATAAACAGCAAGTTGTCATCTAAATGCATCAAGTAAAATATGCTACAGGACTCAAACATGACAACAAAATACATGGCAGGGATCCACTCATGATGCTTGACAAAAGATGAACACCGAGCTATGGCTAATTCATTCATTAATAGGTTCAAACAAGCACGGCAAAAGTGGAAATGATAACAGGTTTCAGAGTTTGTGAAATTAACACAAGTGTGTAATTTATCAGCAGGAAGCAAACTTTAGGGCATGAAAAATACATGCTACAGGAATTTAACATGGCAAAGCAAGCCATGGCATGAAGCTACTGAAAGCGCTTAACAAAAGTCCCTTTGTGACCTTGAGCCAAAAGGGATCAGAAAATACAATTGCAAGCATCTGAACATAGCAAAAAGATAAACATATTCAGACTTTGTGAAAAACTGGAGCTTGGCAAAATGGTTAACGAGTAGGCATGTTTACAAGCTCTATGCACACACTATAAAGCATGGAATGACAATCTAAGCATCCACCCATCAAGAAGACATGGCATAGAAGCTAGACATGGCAAGATCAACTTCATAGTATGCATGGATCAAAAACAACAAGCTCGACAAAATTGCTAATCAAGTTAAAAATCTGCCAGGAACATTTTATAGCAAAAGTAGAGCTCAATTGACTCCGCCGAAAAGAGACCATCACGGTTACACACACGGTTGATGTATTTTAATTAAGATCAACTTCAGGTTTTCTACAACCGAACATTAACAAATTCCCATCTGACCATAAACGCATGCACGACTTTCGAAAGTTCAAATCCCTGCAGGGGTGTCCCAACTTAGCCCATCACAAGCTCTCACGGTCAACGAAGAATATTCCTTCTCCCAAGACAATCCGATCAGGCTCGACATCCCGGTTACAAGCCATCCTCGACAATGGTAAAACAAGTCCGGCAACACCGCCCGAATGTGCCGACAAATCCCGATAGGAGCTGCACATATCTCGTTCTCAGGGCACACTCAGATGAGACATCCTATGAGTAAAACCAACCCTCAAGTTGCCCCGAGGTGGCCCCGCAGTCTACTCGGTCGGACCAACACTCAGAGGAGCACTGGCCCAGGGGGGGTTTAAATAAAGATGAACCTTGAGTCTGCAGAACCCAAGAGAAAGAAAAAGGAAAGGTGGCGAATGGTAAAACCAATGTTGGGCATTGCTGGATTCAAGGCGAACTGTCAAGGGGTTCCCATTATAACCCAACCGTGTAAGGAACGCAAAATCCAGGAACATAACACCGATATGACAGAAACTAGGGCGGCAAGAGTGGAACAAAACACCAGGCATAAGGCCGAGCCTTCCACCCTTTACCAAGTGTAGGATCGAAAGTATGTCTAGAGGGGGGGGTGATTAGACTACTTGATCAAATAAAAATCTAGCCTTTTCCCAATTTTAGTTCTTGGCAGATTTTAGCTATCTTAGCACAAGTCAAGTAATCTCCACACAATTCAAGCAAGCATGCAAAAGAGTATATGGGCAGCGAAAAGTAAAGCATGCAACTTGCAAGAATGTAAAGGGAAGGGCTTGGAGGATTCAAACGCAATTGGAGACATGGATATTTTTTTCGTGGTTCCGATAGGTGGTGCTATCGTACATCCATGTTGATGGAGACTTCAACCCACGGAGGGTAACGGTTGCGCAAGTCCACGGAGGGCTCCACCCACGAAGGGTCCACAAAGAAGCAACCTTGTCTATTCCATCACGACCGTCGCCCACGAAGGACTTGCCTCACTAGCGGTAGATCTTCACGAAGTAGGGGATCTCCTTGCCCTTACAAACTCCTTGGTTCAACTCCACAATCTTGTCGGAGGATCCCAAGTGACACCTAGCCAATCTAGGAGACACCATTCTCCAAGAAGTAACAAATGGTGTGTTGATGATGAACTCCTTGCTCTTGTGCTTCAAATGATAGTCTCCCCAACACTCAACTCTCTCTCACAGGATTTGGATTTGGTGGAAAGAACATTTGAGTGGAAAGCAACTTGGGGAAGGCTAGAGATCAAGATTCATATGGTTGGAATGGAATATCTTGACCTCAACACAAGTGTAGGTGGTTATCTCTTAGAAAATGTGTATTGGAAGTGTAGGTATGTTCTTATGGCTCTCTCCATGAATGAAGAGTGGGTGGATGGGTATATATAGCCTCCACACAGAATCTAACCGTTACACACAATTTGCCAATCTCGGTGGGACCGAATGGTTAAACTCGGTCGGACCGATTCAACAAACCTAGTGACCGTTAGGATTTTCGGTGGGACTGAGATGCAACTCGGTAGGACCGATATGGTTAGGGTTAGGGCATAACATAATCTCGGTGTGACTGATTACACAAACTCGGTGGGACCGATTTTGGTAATAAGCTAACCAGAGAGTTGGTCAGGTAAACTCGGTGGGACCAATTCACTCATCTCGGTGAGACCGAAATGTTACAAAAGGGAAACAGAGAGTTTACATTGCGATCTCGGTGAGACCGATCGCTTATCTCAGTAAGACCGAAACGTTACGAAGGGAAACAGAGAGATTACAATCCCATCTCGGTGAGACCACGATCCCTATCGGTGAGACCGACTTGCCTAGGGTTTGTGGCAGTGGCTATGACATTTGAAACTCGGTGGTGCCAGATAGAAAGAATCGGTGGGGCCGAGTTTGACTTTTGGTTTTGGTCATATGTGGATGTGGGAAGGTAGTTGAGGATTTTGGAGCATATCACTAAGCATTTTGATCAAGCAAGCCATTAAGCAACACCTCATCCCTCCTTGATAGTATTGGCTTTTCCTACAGACTCAATGTGATCTTGGATCACTAAAATATAAAATGAAGAGTCTTGAGCTTCAATCTTGAGCCAAACTTTTTGTCCTTAGAATTTTGAGGGATCCACTTTCCTCATCCATGCCATGCCATTCATTGAGCTTTTCCTGAAATATTAATCTTGGAATACTGTTAGCTCAATGAGCTATATTTTCTTAGGAATTACCAAAACCACCCAGGGATAGTTGCACTTTCAATCTCCCCCTTTTTGGTAATTGATGACAACATATAGATCAAAGCTTCGACAAATGATAATAAGAGTGAAAGATATTGTCGCTTTGAGAAGTATGTGAAAAGCAAGAGCTCCCCCTAAATTTGTGCATATCTTAAGATTTGCTTTGGATTGCAAATGCACAATGAGTTAGGATCATGGGTTACTCTTCCATGTCACATACATCTTGGTGGAGCGCTCAAAATGATAAGAATTAAATACATGCACTCATCACCAAGCAAAGTGAATGATCATATAAGGATAAGTAAGATAATATCATCTAACAAGCATACGTGTAGCTTATGATCAACCACATGATCATCAATGTCTCACAGATAATAGCATAGTATCTCAAGCAATCAAAATACAAACAAAGTACAACCAGGAAGACAAGAGAGAACAAAAGCAAACTCTCTCTCTCTCTCGAAGCCTATGATCTATACATTTTTCTCCCCCTTTGGCAATAAGTTACCAAAAAGTTCATAGAAAATGCATAACACTAAAACGTCTCTCAGGCTTGGTCTTCAGGTGGTGGTGTTCGGAGAACGCCAAGGACGAAGGCTTCAGTTGATGTGGATGGAGCTGATGGAGTTGGTGCTGGAGCTGGTTGCACTGAAGCTGTAGCTGGTGCAGATGAAGTGGATCTGGTGTCTAGAACAGGCACTGCCGCATATCTCTGAGCTCGAGGCACTCTGGCAAATGCATCAGTGGTTGTCTTGCCCTTCCTCTCCTGCATGTCATCTTGTAGCTGCTCCACAGCTGACTAAATCTCAGTTACTTTGACATCTAAATCATATAATTTTTGCTCCATGATTCTTTCCAAGATCTCCTGGTTTTGAGTGAGGGTGGCCAGTCCCTTCTCAATCCTCAGAGTGGATGCAATCAGGTAGCCAAGCTGATCTTGCTTGCTTTTCAAAAAGTACTCAGATGCCTCCTCTTGAGTTGGCATCTTGGCAGCCTTCTCTTTCTTTGCTTTCTCCTTCTTCTCTTGAGCTTCTACTGATGATGGTTCATTCTCATTCATCACAACTTGATTGTCCTCAAAGTCAGGATAGATATGCAAGTGTTCCTTATCCAACAAGTGTGTGCCTGTGCCCATCCTTGAGTTTATCAACTCCTGGATTTGTGGGGCATATCCACAACTTATTTTCTGGTCAGCTGCAGTCCTCTTGATAGTCTCAACTATAAGGCTCATGACCTTGAACTTCTGTGGCACATCAAATATATGTAGCAAGTTAATTGCATGGCCTCTGATCATTCTGTGATCACCAGACTTGGGCAAGAGAGTGTGCCTAAGGATCCAATTGATTGTAGGCAGCCCTGATAGCAAGTGTTTTACTAACCCAAACTGGTGAGTCTCAAGATCATCTTCAGGAATCTCCTTGTGCATGTTTGCCATAGAGTTGTGATCCATCTTCTTCTCAGCATAGACATCCAAGTCATCTTCTTCTTCCTTAGGAGCATTGATCATATTTGCCCATTCCTAAATAGTTGAGTGGTACCTTGTACCTTCAGACATCCATACTATCCTGCCATCTAGATAGAAGTGTGTTGTGGAGTAGAATTGCATTATGAGCTCCTCATTCCACTTTGTGAGCTTCTGCCCAACAAAGTCTGCAACTCCACAAGCACTGCAGCTGTCAAACACACCAGGATAGTGTTCCTCATTTTCCTTGATATACTTCCAGTCGACCCACCTCATTTCACACACTATAGGCTTCTTGTCCAGCAGCACTGTCTCATAGAAATCTTGCTATTCCCTTGTGTGCAACCTGTAATCAACAACAGTCCTTCTCCTGGTAGCATATGGATCTGTCTCTCTCCATAGCCTCAACCCTGAGTCTCTCCTGATCTTCATGTTCTCAGCCACAGGATGAGCATCATTGTGGTCTAGAATCTTGGGTTTGAGCTTTCTCAGGACTTGTCCTTCATCATCTTTATCATCAGCAACTTCAGGCACTGGGGCCTTGTTCTTCTCAGCAGCTGGTATACTCCTGGTATTCCTCTTGTCGGATTTTGGGTTCTGGCAGACCCTTGAGGTTCGAACACTGGGGTGCGCGCGGAGATTTTGCCTTCTACCTACCTGCACCCCTCCGCCTCGCTAAGATCTAAGCTATGGAAAGAATAGCACAAGAGACACAGGGGTTATACTGGTTCGGGCCACCGTTGTGGTGTAATACCCTACTCCAGTGTGTGGTGTGGTGGATTGCCTCTTGGGCTGATGATGATGAGCAATACAAGGAAGAACAGCCTTGCGAGGGTCTGTTCTTGGCTGGGGGGATGAACTGCTGGGAGGAGTTCATTCACCCTTCTCTCTCTCTCACTTCTCGATTCTCTCTCTGATTTTCCTCTCGGTCTCTCTCTGATCGATCTCGAACCCCCTCTACCCTGGGGGTGGCTAGTCCTATTTATAGGCAAAGGCCCTGGGCCTCTTCCCAAATATTGAGTGGGAAGGGCGCCAACAATTGTCCATTTTTAAGGGGAACATCTGGTACACTTATCCGGACTAAAGTTGGTTCTCGCCTACCAAAGGCTCTGGTGGTGACACTGGCTTGGGATCCACAATGACTTCCTCCCTGCCGTTGGACTGGTCTTGGTCTCGTTGCACCGAAACGGGTGCCTTTGCTTGATGCTCTCGCCTGCGCTTGCTCCCTTTGCACCAAAGAGGAAAGGAAAACACTGCGCGGGCTGGCGCCCGCCTGGCACCCTTGGTCGTCATGGCTTGCGTCACGGGCACCTCGTGAGGTACCCCGCCTTGATCTCTCCGCCTCCTCGCGAGCCAGCCTAATGAGGCCATGCCTGAGGAAGCTCCGTGTCGTCCGCCTCGCGAGGCTTGGCCCCTCGCGAGGGTCTTGGGTCTGTGTTGATGAAGATGGGCCATGCTGGGCCCCCCTTTGGGTTACGCCGCAGGCCGTAGGCAAGCAAGTCTGGGGACCCACATTCCCAGAACGCCGACAGTAGCCCCCGGGCCCAAGGCGCGCCCGAACTTGGCCGTGCAGGGAGGCGGAAGGGGAAGAGCGAAGCGCTGCGGGCCCTAATAGCCTGCGGCCTTGGGCGCCGCGTGGCGGTTGATTGGACATGAGCACCTTAGCAACTGCGCGAGTTGATAAAGGAGCGGCATCTACGTAGGCTTTGCTTTTTGCTTTCTCCGGTTGCTGCTCATATCCCCTTTCTTGCGCCTCACCTTCATTCCTCCAAAATCTCCAGATCTACTCCGACCGCGTGACCTAGGAAGCCATGGTGCCTCGTCAGTCCCCGGCTAGAGCTTGGTACTCGTCTGCCCTGGACTCGCCGAACGTGTCGGAGGCGAGCCACGCCCGGTTGCGCCAGATGGCGGCGGCGCGGGGCATCGACGGGGCGAAGGTGTTCAAGGCCGGCTCCGCCACCCCTGATGGCCAAGGGAGCACCTTCTATCCGTTCTTTGCAAGTGCCATCGCTGCTGGCCTGGTGCCTCCCTTCTCCGAGTTCTTCTTCTCTGTCCTCCGCCATTATAAGCTACAAGCTCTGCATCTCCACCCCTACTCCATCCTTCTCCTGGCATTCTTCGCCTATTACTGCGAGGCTCACATAGGGGTGCAGCCCTCAGTGGCCTTGCTACGCCACTACTTCTACCTCCGGACCTCTCACGGTCCTGCTTCCGCGTGCGCGAGCTTCATCGCGTACGGTGGCGCCATTGCCATTTCGAACCCCGGGAAAAGGATTGAGAGCTTCAGGAGCAAGTGGATCTTGGCAGATGCTAGGCGCATCCACCCTCAGCTGATCTTGCCCACGGAGCAACCCACGAGCTCCAGCGATTGGGGTCGAGTGGAGCTCGCGGACCCCCACGCGAAGCTGGTGTTGGAGAAGATGGACGCGGATCTGAGGCCGGCCAACATGGCGGCGGCGAAGCTGATCGGCGCGTCGCTGCTGAGGGAATTCCTGGAGCACCAGCTGGCTCCGCTTCGGCAGTACTCACATCCGATGTGGAGGCCCCATCAGAGCCCTGCGGCCTTGGCCGATGTAGATCTGGCTGCGGTCCTCCAATCTCTGGTCGGGGGCGATGTGGCGAGGTTGGAGGGCGCTCCTACGCCCTTGTTCCTCCGCGACGACTGGGAGCAGGTAGTGGAGTCCATGCCCGTCTTCATGGGAATCGGTGGGAATCGGTGGACGTGTCCTCCGACGACTCCAGCGAAGAGGAGGAAGGAGGGGAGCGGGAAAAAGGGCCTGACTTCAAGGCGACTGACGGAGAGTCGAGGGCTCCCCTCCCCCGGTGCAGGTCCCGCGCTCTCCGCCTCTTTCCGAGCGATGACGACGAGGATGATGGTGAGTAGGGCGGCGGGAGCTTACCCCCGATCTCGAAGAAGGACAGGACCGGGCTGATCTCCCGCGAGTCTGCCCCGGCCCCGAGGCGGACCGCAGACGCGCCTTTCGCTCCCGAGCTTCCCAAGGTTGACCCTTCCAGCCGGCTTTCAGGCTTCAAATTTGGCCGGAAGCTACCTGAGCTCACTGGCGACGACCCGTAAGCGCTTCATCCTTGTCTTTATTTCTTGTTCTGCTGCTGAGGCTTGACGTCCACATCTCTTGGACAGGTTGGCGCCCGCAGCAAAGAAGCCGAAGGGAGCTCCTGAGGTTCCATCCGTGGCAGCGCCTCCGCCCACGAAGGAAGGTGGCCGCGACGCATGGGCTTCTCCTGCCCAGTCGTCCTCACGAGGCCTGGCTGAGCCGGTTGGGGTGAGCTCAGCCCCCATGGCCCAAGTGACTCCCGAGGTGCCTTTGCCTGCTACCGCCACTACAGCCGTTGGGGCGCAGCAGGCTCCGCCTCAGGATGTTGTGGTCGCGCTGCCGCCTTCTCCTCCTACTCCATCGACAGCTGTCTCTCTGACTCCTCCTGCCATTCTGGATCGTGCTGCTGCTGAGCTGGACCGGCTGCGGCAGGATCTTC
Source organism: Triticum dicoccoides (assembly GCF_002162155.2). Taxonomy (NCBI): domain Eukaryota; kingdom Viridiplantae; phylum Streptophyta; class Magnoliopsida; order Poales; family Poaceae; genus Triticum; species Triticum dicoccoides. Next base: position 289,901,644 of record NC_041384.1, read on the forward strand.
TTGGCGCCGACCCTCGCTTGGTGGCCGGGCGCTTGGAGCTGGCTTCAGGATGGGTTCGCTCCGATGCTTCGATTCGGGCGGCGCTGGCCCAGGCCTCGGCGGCTTGTGATGAGGAGAGGCAGGCCGTCCTTGAGGCGAAGGCTGCTCGTGACGCAGCCCTGGGGGAGGTGGTCGACATCGGTGGTTGCTGCAAGGCGATGGAGGACGAGCTGCAAGACCTGCGGGACCATCTCGCGAAAGAGGCCCGCCTTCGCCAAGAGCAGGAAGAAGGCGTGAAGGCTCGCGAGGCGGCCGTCAAGGAGAGGGAGGTCAAGCTCAGGAGGCGCTGTGACCGCCTAGGCGCGCTGGAGCAGGAGTTGGGGGGCAAGGAAGGTCGAGCTGGATGACAAGGCCCAGGTTCTTGCCAAGGACCGCATGGCCTTCGCGGAGATGGAGGCGAAGGCTCGCTCCTCGCTGAGGACGCTTTACGACAGCGGCCTGGAGAGCCCGCTGGGTGGCGCCGAGGACGGCCCCGCCAAGCTGCTTCCCTTCCTGGTTCATGCTCTTGAAGATGTCGCCCTTGGCCTTGGCCCCACGGCCGAGGCCGAGGCGCGTGTCCTGTCTTCTGCAGCACTGACGCGGGTCCTCACCCACATCTACCTTCGCGATCCCGGCGTCGACCTCGACAGCCTGCTGGAGCCAGTAAGCGGCGAGCGTGCCGCTGTCGCTGCCGAGGCTGTGAAGGGTCGCGCGGAGGCTCTGCTGGGGAAGTTCCGAGCCTTCAGCACCAAGCCGAAGCAAGGCGCTGCCGACCCCGCTGCTCCATGAGGCGAACCCACTCCGCGCTGCTCCACCGCCGACAAGTGACTCCGTTGTGGCTCCTGTCCTGCCTTTAATTCCTGCACATGTATCATGCCTCGGGGAGGCGTTTAAACTTGCGTTTGGCATTGAGATAACAGTGTGGACTGTAATATTTGCTTTTGAATTCCTTGAAATTTACGCTTTTCCTTCCTACTTGCTTATGTTCTACACCGGCAGAGCCCGGCCCCGCGTATACCTCAGCCGCCGTTAGCCCCGACCGGAAACCAGGACGGGACCAAGGAGTGAGGGGCTACGTGACAAGTTAGGCTCCTGAGCCGCGATGCTCAGGAGTCCCCCTTGGCGCACGGACAACAAGTAGGGAGGTGTGAGGGGCTACGTGACCAGTTCTACGTCTGCAGAGCCCGGCCGCGCGCATACCTCAACCGCCGTTAGCCTTTCGGAACTAAGGAGTGAGGGGCTACGTGACCAGTTAGGCTCCTGAGTCGCGATGCTCAGGAGTCCCCCTTGACACTCAAACGGCCTTCGTACCTTGGCTCCGCTCGGGGAGAGACGCGCGACGAACCAGGCCCGGGGGGGCCTGGCTGGGCGGCGTGCGTCTGGGCGTGACCCAGGCGCAGCCCCCGTGCCCAGCCCCCTCGCGCGGCACTCCCGAGGGGAGGGGTTACGATGAGGCTAGACACTGAGCTCTGGGCTCCCTGAGGTTGATGCGGCCCGGGGGCCACCCTCAGTTGTTTATCACCAGCGCGGAGCATAGCACTTCCATATGTGTACGGGCATAGCTGCTCCTCGACGGTGTCGTCAGCCAACGCGGAGCATGGTGCTTCCACTGGTACGTGGGAGGGGGCTCCCCTCTAGGAGGAGCCCCCGGGGCGTGTACAACCCCGCCCTAACACGTGGCTGGCACGATAGGGCCTGGCGAGCTGTATCTGGGCACCCGTGAGCCAGCGCGGGACTCACGGGGCCCTACCTCTGTCGGATTTCGGGTTCCGGCAGACCCTTGAAGTGCGAACACTGGGGTGCACGCAGAGATTTCGCCTTCTACCTACCTGCACCCCTTCGCCTCGCTAAGATCTAAGCTATGGAAAGAACATCACAAGAGACACAGGGTTTATACTGGTTCGGGCCACCGTTGTGGTGTAATACCCTACTCAAGTGTGTGGTGTGGTGGATTGCCTCTTGGGCTGATGATGATGAAAAATACAAGGAAGAACAGCCTTGTGAGGGTCTGTTCTTGGCTGGGGGGATGAACTACTGGGAGGAGTTCAGTCACCCTTCTCTCTCTCTCTTCTCGATTCTCTCTACAATTCCGATCCCCCTCCCCTGTGGGTGGCTAGTCCTATTTATAGGCAAAGGCCCTGGGCCTCTTCCCAAATATTGAGCGGGAAGGGAGCCAACAATTGTCCATTTTGAAGGGGAAAATCTGGTACACTTATCCTGACTAAAGTTGGTTCTCGCCTGCAGAAGGCTCTGGTGGTGATGCTGGCTTGGGCTCCACAATGACTTCCTCCATGCCATTGGAGTGGTCTTGGTCTCGTTGCACCGAAACGGGTGCCTTTTCTTGATGCTCTCGCCTACGCTTGCTCCCTTTGCACCAAAGAGGAAAGGAGGACACTGCGCGGGCTGGCACCCGGCTGGCGCCTTTGGTCGTCATGGCTTGCGTCACAGGCACCTCGTGAGGTACCCCGCGTTGATCTCTCCGCCTCCTCGCGAGCCAGCCTGATGAGGCTGTGACTGAGGAAGCTCCGTGTCATCCGCCCCACGAGGCTTGGCCCCTCGCGAGGGTCTTGGGTCTGTGTTGATGAAGATGGGCCGTGCTGGGCCCCCTTTTGAGCCACGCCACAGGCCGCAGGCAGGCAAGTCTGGGGACCTCCGTTCCCAAAACGCCGACAGTAAACCCCGGGCTCAAGGCGCGCCCGGGCTTGGCCGTGTAGGGAGGCGAAAGGGCAAGGGCGAAGCGCTGCGGGCCCTAATAGCCCGCGGCCTTGGGCGCCGCGTGGCGGTTGATTGGACATGGGCGTCTCCACTTCCCCATGGCGCCTCAGCAACTGCACGGATTGGACAAGTCCCTGCATGCAAAGCGGGTCATGATTACCTGCGATCGTGGGGGCCGACGTTTGGCCCTCGCCGGCTATAAGTATGGATCAGTGCGCGCCCTTCCAGTTCATCCCACCTTGCTTCTCCTTCTTCATGGCCCCGTCGAGGAGGTTCTCGGCCGCAGAGAAGGGGAAGGCTCGCCAGGTTGAGACGGCCTCTCCCCCGCCCAAGCACGATCGAGGGCGCCCTCGCAAACATCCTGTGGCCACCACGGCAGCTCCCCGCGGCCGTGGAGACGATTTCCAGCACGGTGACGGGCGGACTGTTGTGGCTGGGGGGCGCGCTTCGGTCGCACGTTCCCCTAGGCCGCGCTTTCGCGCTGCAGAGGTGCTCCCGGAGTTCGTTGTGTGGTCGGCGGAGCTGACTAGCACCCGGCTTCAACTTCCTCGCTTCCTCCTCGGCGAGTTCCCGGCCGGGGCCCCGGGCGGCCTCTGGCTTCAGGCAGACGACTGCTGCAGTTGGGCCTCATGGGATTCACTGGAGGTCTCCGCAGCCGGGAGCCTGGCCTTGACCCGCGGTTGGCAGACGTTTGCCCGCGCGCGTGGCCTGAGCCGTCGGTGCACCCTGCACTTCAAGTTTGACGGCGAGGCCACCCTCTACGTGAGGGTGTTTGGGGAAGATGGTCGCCGCGCAGGGTGCTGCCCTGAGGACGATGACCGCGGTCAGGAACCCAGCCCTGACGATCATGGAGAGGACAACGCTCGCGTGATTGGCGGCGCTCAGGGTCCACCAAGCTTCACCGGTTCTTCTTCAGGCGGCAACTCTTCTAGCAGTGGCCGCGGTCAGCCTCCACGCCGTCGTACCTGCTTGGGAGCTGGTAGCGTGTCTGCCCGCCGTCGCGCCTCGGTGAAGCGCGAGAGGGAGTCTGGCTGAGCCCCGGAGGCAGCTCGAGTCTTCCCTGCAGGCTGGTGTGAGGCGAGCTGCGCATGATTTGTTCTTCCTTTTCCTTTTTCCTGCGTAAAAAGACAGTAGCGTGGAGCCCCGCGGGGGCGTGTTTGGGTTATTGCTATTAATCATCGCTTTGCTTCCGTTATCATGCCTTCCGGCTACGTGCCGCGTGGATAGTTCCCGGCCCCAGCCGTGGGGGGGCGACCGACCCAGGCCCGGTGTTCGTGTCGCGGTGCCCATGGGGCACGGACTGGAGGGGTGCTCCTATAATGGACCCAGGTCGCGAAACCTTTGAACGACTAGGACAGGAACACTCGCAAGGGCGCTCGGCTGCCCCCCTCGCGAGGCCTTGCATAAGAGAAATTGAGGCAGGAGAGTGAAAAGTCAAAGAACCAAAAGCCAAAGATGGCAACAGCTTTAATAAAACTTCGAATGAGAATGAACAAACCAACTGCGGAAAGCAAATGAAAAAGCCACGTCCGGCACCTAATCTAGTCTTCGACGTCTTCTCACCAGCGGGGAGCTAAGTGCTGCCACTGGGCGTGGGAGGGAGCCCCAGGGCCTAAGGCCAGCGCTCCTGAGACTCCGGGGCGTGTACAGCCCCAACTCATTATTACGTGAGAGTGTCACGGGCGGCGAGCTTCACAGGCATTGGCCTTCTTCACAGGCTACGGGCCTTTCTTGGGGGAAGCAGGCTTCACGGGCATTTGCCCTCTTTACAGTCTCCGGGCCCTTTCCAAAATGCGACAGCTTCATAGGCATTCTCCTTCTTCACAGGCTCTGGGCCTTTTCCAAAACGCGACAACTTCACAGGCATTCTCCTTCTTCACAGGCTCTGGGCCTTTTCCAAAACGCGACAGCTTCACAGGCATTCGCCTTCTTCACAGGCTCTGGGCCTTTTCCAAAATGCGACAGCTTCACAGGCATTCGCCTTCTTCACAGGCTCTGGGCCTT
>NC_041384.1:289906876-289938114 GCF_002162155.2 Triticum dicoccoides
CCAAAAAGGATAGTCTTCACAGGCATTCGCCTTCTTCACAGGCTCTGGGCCTTTTCCAAAACGCGACAGCTTCACAGGCATTCGCCTTCTTCACAGGATCTGGGCCTTTTCCAAAATGCGACAGCTTCACAGGCATTCGCATTCTTCACAGGCTCTGGGCCTTTTCCAAAAAGGATAATCTTCACAGGCATTCGCCTTCTTCACAGGCTCTGGGCCTTTTCCAAAAGGATAATCTTCATAGGCATTCGCCTTCTTCACAGGCTCTGGGACTTTTCTAAAAGGATAATCTTCACAGGCATCCGCCTTTTTCACAGGCTCTAGGCCTTTTTAGGGGTAGAACCTCCGCAGGTGCTGGATGTTCCATGCGTTCTGGACCGGCACCCCCGCGTGAGTCTCCAAGCGCGCGGAGCCGGGCCCAGAAACATGAACAACCTTGAACGGGCCCTCCCACATGGGAGAGAGCTTGTGCAGTCCCTCCCTGGAGAGAACCCGCCTGAGCAAGAGGTCTCCTACCTCGAGAGTTCTAGGGCGGATGTTGCGGCAGTGATATTGTTGCAGTGCTTGTTGGTACCTCCCCGCTCGCAGCGCGGCTTCTCGGCGACGTTCCTCCCCCAGCACGAGGTCCATCCCTCGCATGGCGTCCTGCTGCGCCTCATCGAACGCCAGGACCCGCGCGGAGCGACGTCTGACCTCGTGAGGGAGGACCGCTTCAGCTCCGTAGACCAGGAAGAACGGGGTCTCTCCAGTCGGCTTGGTCGCGGTTGTGCGGATGGACCACAACACGGACTGAAGCTCGTCGTACCAACCTCTGCCGCAGGCCTCCAGCTTCTTCTTGAACGTCCTGGTCTTGAGGCCCCTCAGGACCTCTGCGTTGGCTTGCTCGGCCTGGCCGTTGCTTCGGGGGTGCGCCACCGAAGCGTAGCATATCTGCGTTCCAAGCTTAACACAGTATGTTTTGAAGAGGTTACTGGTGAACTACGAACCATTGTCTGTGATGATGCGGTTCGGCACCCCGAACCGGCTCACGATGCCCCTGATAAACTTGACCGCGGAACCCGCGGGGATGGTGCGGACGGCCTCTACTTCAGCCCACTTGGTGAACTTTTCCACGGTGATGTAGAGGTAGCGGTAGCCCCCTGGGGCCCGAGGAAACGGGCCCAGGATGTCCAACCCCCAGACCGCGAACGGCCATGAAAGGGGTATAGTCTGCAGGCCTCCTGCCGACTGATGGATCTGCTTGGCGTGGAACTGGCAGGCCTCACAAGCTTTCACCAGTTCAACGGCGTCATTGAGTGCGGTGGGCCAATAAAACCCACTACGGAACGCCTTGCCGACGAGGGTCCGTGATGATGAATGATGTCCACAGTCTCCGCCATGTATACCTTCCAACAGTTCCTTTCCTTGCTCCCTGGAGATGCAGTGCAGGGATACATCGTTTGGTCGCTTCCGGTAGAGCTCTCCATCCTTGATGCAGTATGCCGTGGCCTGCCGTGCCACACACTCCGCTTCCTCCTCCTTCTCCGGCAGGGTCCCTTGTGTTAAGTAACTCCGGAGCTCCGTGATCCAGCACCCCTCCTGAGGGTGCATCGTCATGAGCAGGTGTGCTCCTGAGGCCGGGCCACAGACCGGGGCTCCTGAGGTAGGTGGCTGGGGGAGCTCCTCCCGAGGCTGAGCCGTGTTTGACAATGACGGCAGGGCTAAGGGCTTGAAGAGCCGCTCCTCGAAGACGCCAGGCTCCTAAGGCAACCGCCTGGGCGCCCGTTTGGCGATGTCGTCGGCCTCTTGATCGGTGCCATGGGGCACATGCTGTAACTCCAACCCCCAGAACTGCTTCTCCATCCTGCGTACCTCCGCAAGGTAGGCTTCCATGTGCTCACATTTCGGCTCGTACACCTTGTTGGAGAAATTGACAAGGAGCTACGAATCGCCCTTGATGGTGAGGCGTTTCACCCCCAGGGCAGCTGCGGCCTTCAAGCCCGCTATTAAACCTTCATACTTCGCTATATTGTTGGAGACCTTTTCACCTTGCTGGAAACAGAGCTGTACAGCGTAGTAGAGCTTGTCCTGAGTTGGCGATATAAGCACCGCCCCAGCCCCAGCGCCATGCCTGGAGAACACCCCATCGAAGTACATGACCCAGCCTTCTGGCGCCTCGCTTCCCAGGGAGAGGGACCGATCCTCGTCGGCCTTGAGGCCTAGTGCCTCCGTCCATTCTGCCACAAAATCCGCTAATGCTTCTCCCTTGATGACTCTGGTCGTGCTAAATTCGAGCTGAAACGCTTGCAGTTCTATGTTCCACTCAGCGACCCTTCCAGCTGAGTTAGGGCTCCTGAGCACTCTCTCCAGGGGGTATGACGAGATGACCTTGATGGGGTGACCCTGAAAATAGTGCCGCAGCTTGCGCGAGGCCACTAGTAGCAGGAGGAGGAGCTTCTGAGGTATGGGGTACCGTGCCCTCGCGTCCCGCAACACCGTGCTGACGAAGTACACTGGGTGCTCAATGAGCTCGGGTGCGTCAGTGCTAGTGGCGCCCTCCGGAGACCATGGTGCCTCCTGAGGCGATGAGGCCTCCTGAGGCTGGCCATCTGGAAGAGGGGCCTCTTCCGCCTCCGGTGCACTCCTCTGCGGCGGCTGATCCTCCTCAGCCGCGGTGGCGGTTTCTGTGGGCCTTCCTTGTACCTGTTTTGCCTTGTCCCGGGCTGCCACTGTGGTTTTGATTCGACGCTCCTCCCTAACCGCCACCAGGGCTGCACTGGCGGAGTAGGGAGTGGCGGCGAGGTAAAGCACTAGGGGCTCTTGAGGGCGCGGAGCCACCATGACCGGAGGGCTGGTCAGGTATCTCTTGAGATCCTGGAATGCCTTGTCGGCCTCTTCAGTCCATTCAAAGGGCCCCTTTTTCTTCATTAGCTGGAAGAAGGGCAGCGTTCGCTCCCCCAACTTGGAGAGGAAGAGCCCTAGCACGGTCACGCGCCCAGTGAGCTTCTGCATTTCTCTGAGGGTCTTTGGTAGGCACATGTCCTCGACCGCCTTGACCTTTTCCGGGTTAGCCTCGATGCCTCGGTGGGACACGAGGAAACCCAAGAGCTTGCCCGAGGGGACTCCGAACACACACTTCTCTGGGTTGAGCCGCAGGTTCACTACATTGAGGCTCGCAAAGGTTTCCTCCAGGTCTTGTATCAGGGTCCTGGCCTCTCGAGACTTCACCACAATGTCATCGACGTAAGCCTCAACATTCTTCCCGAGCTCCGGGCCCAAGGTGATGTGCATCAGCCGCTGAAAGGTCGCCCCTGCGTTATGCAGCCCAAATGGCATGCATGCGTAGCAGTACACCCCACACGGGGTTAGGAAGGCTGTCTTTTCGACGTCTTCTACCGCCATCGTGATACCCAGAGAAGGCATCCAAGAAGCATAGCAGGTCGCATTATGCGGTGGAATTGACGACCTGGTCGATGCGGGGGAGCGGGAACGGATCTTGCGGGCATGCCTTGTTGAGGTTGGTGAAGTCGACACACATGCGCTCCTTCCCTCCCTTCTTTGGCACAACGACAGGGTTGGCCAACCAATCCGGGTATCGGACCTCGCGAATGACCCCAACGGCTTCTAGTTTGCGGGTCTCTTGGACGATGAAGGCCTGCTTTTCTGTGGAATGCCGCCTTGCCTTCTGTTTCATGGGGCGCACGTTGGGGCACACGTTGAGGTGATGCTCGATTACGCTCCTAGGGATCCCCGCCAATTGGTCAGGCTCCCAAGCGAATACCTTCTTGTTTGCGCGCAGGAACCTGACCAGGGCCTCCTCCTGCTCGGGCTTGAGGTTGGCGCCTATGGTGAAAGTGGCATTGGTGGACCCGTCCTCATCGACGGGTATCTGCTTGGTTTCTGCCTTGTCTTGGGTGAACAACTGTTTCTTCCTGGCGGGTGCAGCCCCCTTGGGCTTGGGGGTCTCCGAGTCGGCAGGCTGTGCTGACGCCGCCGTCTTGAAGGCGAGCTTGAGCACTCGCAGCGTGTCTCCGGTGTCCCCGTGCACAGTGAGGACACCGCTGCTCCTGGGCATCTTCATGAGGTTGTACGCCGGGTGCGTCGTGGCCATGAACTGGGCCAGCGCTGGGTAGCCGAGGATGGCATTGTAGGGGAGGCCGATGGGGGCGATGTCGAAGTCGACCAGCTCCGTGCGGAAGTTGTTGTAGGTGCCGAAGGTTACTGGGAGCCGGATATGTCCCAAGGAGCTGGATGATCCGCCCCCAACGCCTGAGAAGGCCCGGCTGGGTTGCAACCGTTCCAGGGGTATGCAGAGGAGGTTGAAGGCCTCAACCGAGAGCACGCTGAGGCCCGCACTGCCATCGATGAGAGTTCTGGTGACGGCCACCTGGCAGATGGTGGGGGTGCACAACATGGGGAGCGCACCCGAGCAGGCCGAGTTGGAGGGGTGGTCCTCCGAGCTGAAGGTCAGGCTGGCCTTGGGCGCCACCCGGTCCGGGAGAGCCCCCTGCCGCGTGGAAGCGAAGCTGACCCGGGGAATGAATGGCTTGACGTGGTGACTCGTAGGCGGCGCCTGTGAGCCGCCCAGGAGGGCCGCGACGACCGGGGGTGTTGGTGTAGCGTGGTGGGCGAGGAAGAGGCTGCAGAGATCTTCCCAAGAGGCCACGGAGGCTGCCGGTAGGTGGGGCAGCCATGCGCGCGGAGCGCCGGTGAGGGCCATGGGGAGCCAGTTGGCCATGACCCTATCGTCACCCCCAGCTTCAAGGATGGCCTCCTCGTACGCCGGCAAGAAGGCCAGCAGATCAGTCGCGCCGCTGTAGCGCGGCGGCGTTGTTGGCTCGAACTTGTCCGGCCACCATACCCGTTGCAGGGCTGGGGCCAGGGCTCGGAGCCCCCTGGCCCCCGTGCTGGCGCCGGTGGCCGGAGCAGGCGGCGCGCTACTCATCGCGAGGCAGGTCGCGGTGGTGGCGGAAGGGAAAACTCCGGTGCACTCCTACCTGGCGCGCCAAATATCGGATTTCGTGTTCCGGCAGACCCTTGAGGTTCGAACACTGGGTGCGCGCGGAGATTTCGCCTTCTACCTACATGCACCCCTCCGCCTCGCTAAGATCTAAGCTATGGAAAGAACAACACAAGAGACACAGGGTTTATACTGGTTCGGGCCACCGTTGTGGTGTAATACCCTACTCCAGTGTGTGGTGTGGTGGATGGCCTCTTGGGCTGATGATGATGAACAATACAAGGAAGAACAGCCTCGCGAGGGTCTGTTCTTGGCTGGGGGGATGAACTGCGGGGAGGAGTTCAGTCACCCTTCTCTCTCTCTCTCTCTTCTCGATTCTCTCTCCGACTCCGATCCCCCTCCCCTGTGGGTGGCTAGTCCTATTTATAGGCAAAGGCCCTGGGCCTCCTCCCAAATATTGAGCGGGAAGGGCACCAACAATTGGCCATTTTGAAGGGGAAGATCTGGTACACTTATCCTGACTAAAGTTGGTCCTGGCCTGCCAAAGGCTCTGGTGGTGACGCTGGCTTGGGCTCCACAATGACTTCCTCCCTGCCGTTGGACTGGTCTTGGTCTCGTTGCACCGAAACGGGTGCCTTTGCTTGATGCTCTCGCCTGCGCTTGCTCCCTTTGCACCAAAGAGGAAAGGAGGACACTGCACGGGCTGGCACCCGCCTGGTGCCTTTGGTCGTCATGGCTTGCGTCACGGGCACCTTGTGAGGTACCCTGCCTTGATCTCTCCGCCTCCTCGCGAGCCAGCCTGATGAGGCCGTGCCTGAGGAAGCTCCGTGTCGTCCGCCCCGCGAGGCTTGGCCCCTCGCGAGGGTCTTGGGTCTGTGTTGATGAAGATGGGCCGTGGTGGGCCCCCCTTTGGGCCACGCCGCTGGCCGCAGGCAGGCAAGTCTGGGGACCCCCGTTCCCAGAACGCCGACACCTCTTAGGTGCACTCTTGGGCTTGGAGGTTGCTTTGGGTGCTTCTTTGGGCTTTGATGAAGCAGCCCCTGTCCTGATAGCATCACCCATAAGCTTCTGGGCCTTAGGTGCTGGTGCAGCAACTTCTTGTTCCTCTTCCTCTTCAGAATCTCTCATGATTGAGGATCTCCCAAGCACTCTAGCAGGGGTCTTTTTGATCCTCTCCTTCCTCTTCTTCCCTTCTGCAGCAGCCTCTTTGGGTTCAGATCCCAAAGGGACTTGAGTAGATGCTCTGGCCTTAGACATTGGAATTCTCTTTGCAGGAACCTTTTGCCTCATGCCTGGCTTGGTGGTAGCAGTAGTGCTATATTCCTTCTTAACCACTTTCTTCTTGGAAGTGGCCTCACCCTCAATTGCCACATAGTCTTCATCCTTAGACTCTGAAGTTTTCTTCTTCCTTGTTCTGGTGGAAGCTTTGGGCAAGTTGCTGGGAGTGCTCCTGCTACCATCATCTGAACTGCTAGAGGGACTAGTGCCCTCACTCAGGTGAACATGCTCCTCTGACCTGTTCTGGCTGTCACTCTGATAAGACATATTGCAAACACTCACAGCAGACCCTGTGAATAGATATAGATGAGATAGAGTGGATGAGCATCACAAAATGTAGAGGTTTTTGCAAAAGAATGAGTCAAAAACCTAGTTTTAGTTTTCCACAGAAAGCATTTCGGATCAACTGATTTGTAAACTCGGTGATACCGAAGCAGCTATTGGAACCTAAACTAGTGAACTCGGTCAGACCGAGTCACAGTTCGCTGGCACCAAGACTGCTAGGGTTTCACAAAGTTCTGAACTCGGTCACACCGATTTGCAATTCTCGGTCAGACCGAAAACTACATGTGCAATGGCCTGAGCCGAATCGGTGGTACCGAGTTCCACAACTCGGATGGTCCGAGATGGTTTCGGCGGAATCCTAACCCTAAATTTTCAATTCAATTCTAATCTACGGAGTGTTTTGACTGGATAGAAGCATTTCAATCGTGGTAAGAATCATAATGAACACAATGTGCTAGGAATCAGACGGGGATAGCACTATGATCGAGTCCATACCCTAGTTCGGCGATGAACTCGCTACGGCGGCAACGGCGGGGAAGAATTCCGTTGACGGCGGCGGAGACCAGCGACAAGAGGCGGCTGGCGACGAGGAAGATGATCCGGAGACCCAGGAGGCAGAGCGAGCTATGCACGGGCGAAGGAGTTTCGGAGAAATTTCCAAAATTTTGCCCGTGACTATATATAGCCCGACCCTGTCGGTGTGACCGAGTGGAACAACTTGGTGGCACCGAAATTCATAACTGCAAGCAGTTACTGAAAATCGATGTGACCAAAAGGTTCAAATCGGTTGCACCGAGATTGAAAACCTAGATCGACTTAGTGATCTCGGTATGACTGAAATGGAGGAATCGGTCAGACCGAAAAGCACAAAGAAGTTTTGGAAGTTTATGTCTATGAAGAATCGGGGACTCCGAGTTCTCCTCACACAAAGTGGTTCGAATCTAACTTGATCAAATTTTGTGATGTAGCATGAATAGAGTTTGAGACGAGAAAAGCATAGATAGCTAGAGAGGGTTCTTAGGCATTCTTGTCCATCCACTTGGCAAAAGAAAAGAAAACCAATCAATCAAATTAACAAGTGGATGTCCTCGACTGAGTAAAATATGCAATCAACATGCTCACACAATAAAATGGCAACTGAAATATGTGGCAAACCATGCACAACCAATTCTAGCATCTATCAAACAATTTGCGATGACTAGGTCATCTATATATGAGTATATTGACTTAGGAGTCAAATGAGAACATTTGATCATAGGTCATACTCATCGTTTAAGAACAAGTGGGGTTACCACTTTTTACATAAAGCATTTGTTGTGTTCACACCATTAGAGTTGCTTTAGCTCAATTCTTAGAGTAAAGCAACCCCTAGATGTGATATCCCCCCTAAGAGGGATGAACTAACCTTGGGTTTTGTCGATGATGACTTCATGTAGATGTTGAAGATGTGGATGCTCAATGTTGATGTAGATCATTTGGAGCTATCCATTGGAGTGAGTTTCACTTTCAATACCTTCATCGGTTAGTCCCACAAGGAACAAACAAGGATATCCATAGACATAGAGTGATGCACAAACAAGATGATGTCTATGAAAGCTTTTAGGTTACCTTGTCCCTTGTCTTACCAACAAGAGGGTTTTGTGACTCCTTGAACTAGTGCAAGATGTGGAAGTTTATTGCACTTGTTCTTGCCAAGATGATAAGAGTGAAGTATGTTGGCGGAGTCACCCTCAAGAACTCTCTAGTTCTTCTTCTTCGGGATCCACACCATCTTGATGGGAATCCTCGGTGTTGTAGTTGTACTTGATGAAGTGGAACTTGAAGTAGTCTTGGGAACCCACATGACCAAGGCCTTAGGAGCTTCTTCAAATGCATCAATTTCCTCTTGAAGCTTGTCCTTGCCTTTTTGCTTGTGGTCTTGTGGTGGAAGATCATCTTGAGCTTGTGTCCCTTTGAGAGAAGTAGGATCATACTTCTCTTGTTGAGGAACAAACTTCGTCTTGGGGTATTGATCTTCTTCCCACTCAACTCCATTGGCATTGAACTTTCGTTCAAAACCAACACCTTGATTCTTTTGGTGCCTTCCTTGTTTGCCTACAATTTCCTCGAATTGCTTACTTCCGGCAAGGCTCTTGTAAACACCTTTCTCTATAATTCCCTTCAATAAGCTATTTTCTTGCTCAAGTGTAACTTGGCTAAGAGAATCATTAGTGGGATCAAGAGAACTACCAGAAGCAACAATATTGGATTTAGCATTATTGTTACTACTAGAGGAAGAATCTTTCTTGTTCTTGTTACTAGACTTGACTTGAGGCATGTAAGTGGATAAGAGTAAACGCTTGGCAATGTAAGAAGAACTTTTCTTGTGAAGATCATCATTGATTGCTTTTAATAACTCATGCTCTTGCTCAAGGTTGAGCTTTTCAAAGCGCAATTTCTCATGAGTCCTTAAAAGTTCTCGATGATCTCCTAAGATAGTTTCATGAGCTAACTTAAGAGTGTTTAGTTCTTTAGTTAGAGACTCAATCTTCTCCTTATTATTGTCATTCGTTTTATCTTGATTAGCATGATTAATTGACGTTTCATCATAGTTGTCAACAAGTAAATCATCATCACCTAACAAGTCATCTTCATCACTATTGAAATCAACATACTTGGGGTGTGATACCTTTGGGCCTTTAGCCATGAAGCATGTTCGAACTCCTTCATTTGGTGAGTCAAATATGTCGTAGGAGTTGGTTGTCACAAGTGCTAGACCGGCAACACCTTCATCTTGAGTATATTCGTAGTCGGAGTGATAGCTTCTCTCGGAGTGGTTGTCAGAGTCGGAGCCGGATACCCATTCACCAACATGAGCTTCATTTCTTCGTTTTGTGTAGCTCCTTGATGACTTGTCCTTTCTTTCCGAATCCTTGCTTCTCCGTGAGGGTCTTCGTTCATAACGATCATCTCTACTCCTTATTTCTCTAAATGATGATTCTTCTCTTCTCTTGTAGGGGGCCGTACACTCATTGGAATTATGCCTGGGACTTCCACAATTGTAGCAATTTCGCTCTTGACTAGAAGATCTTTTGTCATTGTAGGTCCTTGACTTGGAGCTTCTCTCTTTGCTTCTACTCTTGTAGAACTTGTTGAAGTTCTTCACCATTAAGCTCAATTCTTCATTGAAGGTTTGTTTCTCACTCGATGATGTGGGGGCTTCACATTCTGCTTTGTAAGCACCACTTGATTTGTTGTGAAGTTCCTCTTTATCCTTGAGTGACATCTCATGAGCAACAATTCTTCCGATGACTTCCGTTGGCTTGAGATCTTTGTAATTGGGCATCATTTGGATCAATGTGCACATGGTATCATATTTTCCATCCAAGGCTCTTAGGATCTTCTTGATGATGAATCTATCGGTCATCTCTTCACTCCCTAAGCCGGCAATCTCATTTGTGATAAGAGCAAGCCTAGATTACATTTCAGCGACACCTTCACCATCCTTCATTTTGAACTTGTCAAGTTGACTTTCAAGCACATCCAATTTGGATTCCTTGACGGAGTCAGTACCTTCGTGCATATCAATCAAAGTATCCCGAATTTCCTTTGCATTCTCAAGACGGTTGATTTTGTTGAATTCTTTGGGCCACAATCCGTTGAAGAGGATATCACAAGCTTGAGCGTAGTATTGCAGCATTTTCAACTCTTCCGCGGTGGCTTCACGGTTCGGTTCTTTCCCGTCAAAGAATTCACCTTGCAAGCCAATACAAACAATAGCCCAAACGGCGGGGTTATGTCCAATAATATGCATTTTCATCTTATGCTTCCAACTAGCAAAATTAGTGCCATCAAAGTAAGGACCTCTACGGTGATAATTTCCCTCGCTAGACGCCATACTCTCCTAGGTTGTGAAACCAAGGCTATGATCACCAAAGTTATGGAAATCAAAGCAAATGGAGACCAAAGCTCTGATACCACTTGTAGGATCGAAAGTATGTCTAGAGGGGGGTGATTAGACTACTTGACCAAATAAAATCTAGCCTTTTCCCAATTTTAGTTCTTGGCAGATTTTAGCTATCTTAGCACAAGTCAAGCAATCTCCACACAATTGAAGCAAGCATGGAAAAGAGTATATGAGTAGCGGAAAGTAAATCATGCAACTTGCAAGAATGTAAAGGGAAGGGTTTGGAGGATTAAATGCAATTGGAGACACGGATGTTTTTGTCATGGTTCCGATAGGTGGTGCTATCGTACATCCACGTTGATGGAGAGTTCAACCCACGGAGGGTAACGGTTGCGCGAGTCCACGGAGGGCTCCACCCACGAAGGGTCCACGAAGAAGCAACCTTGTCTATTCCATCACGGCCATCGCCCACAAAGGACTTGCCTCACTAGCGGTAGATCTTCACGAAGTAGGCGATCTCCTTGCCCTTACAAACTCCTTGGTTCAACTCCACAATCTTGTCGGAGGCTCCCAAGTGACACCTAGCCAATCTAGGAGACACCACTCTCCAAGAAGTAACAAATGGTGTGTTGATGATGAACTCCTTTCTCTTGTGCTTCAAATGATAGTCTCCCCAACACTCAACTCTCTCTCACAGGATTTGGATTTGGTGGAAAGAAGATTTGAGTGGAAAGCAACTTGGGGAAGGCTAGAGATCAAGATTCATATGGTTGGAATGGAATATCTTGACCTCAACACAAGTGTAGGTGGTTCTCTCTCAGAAAATGTGTATTGGAAGTGTAGGTATGTTCTGATGGCTCTCTCCACGAATGAAGAGTGGGTGGAGAGGCATATATAGGCTCCACCAAGAATCTAACCGTTACACACAATTTGCCAAACTCGATGGGACCGAATTGTTAAACTCGGTCGGACCGATTCAGGAAACCTAGTGACCGTTAGGATTTTCGGTGGGACTTAGATGCAACTCGGTAGGACCGATATGGTTAGGGTTAGGGCATAACATAATCTTGGTGTGACCGATTACACAAACTTGGTGGGACCGATTTTGGTAATAAGCTAACCGGAGAGTTGGTCAGGTAAACTCGGTGGGACCGATTCGCTCATCTCGGTGAGACCGAAATGTTACAAAAGGGAAACAGAGAGTTTACATAGCAATCTCGGTGGGACCGATCGCTCATCCCGGTAAGACCGAAATGTTACGAAGGGAAACAGAGGGATTACAATCCCATCTCAGTGAGACCGAGATCCCTATCGGTGAGACCGATTTGCCTAGGGTTTGTGGCAGTGGCTATGACATTTGAAACTCAGTGCCGCCGGATAGAAAGAATCGATGGGGCCGAGTTTGACTTTTCGTTTAGGTCATATGTGGATGTGGGAAGGTAGTTGATGATTTTGGAGCATATCACTAAGCATTTTGAGCAAGCAAGCCATTCAGCAACACCTCATCCCTCCTTGATAGTATTGGCTTTCCCTATAGACTCAATGTGATCTTGGATCACTAAAATATAAAATGTAGAGTCTTGAGCTTCAAGCTTGAGCCAAACTTTTCGTCCTTGGAATTTTGAGCGATCCACTTTCCTCATCCATGCCATGCCATTCATTGAGCTTTTCCTGAAATATTAATCTTGGAATAATGTTAGCTCAAGGAGCTATATGTTGTTAGGAATTACCAAAACCACCCAGGGATAGTTGCACTTTCACCAAGTATATAGATGCATTAATTAAATAAGAGATATTGTGATATCCCAACAAAATATCCATGTTCCAACAAAGAACAAACTCCAATCTTCACCTGCAACTAACAACGCTATAAGAGGGGCTGAGAAAAGCGGTAACATAGCCAGGCAAGGTTTGCTAGGACAAGGTGGATTATAGGCTTGGCTCGACAATATAGGTGGAATGATAAGCAAGTGGTAGGTATCGCGGCATAGGCATAGCAAAAGAGCGAGCAACTAGCAAGCAAAGATAGAAGTGATTTCGAGGGTATGGTCATCTTACCTGAGATCCCGCAAGGAAGAAGAACGAGTCCATGAAGAATACAAATGGACGTATTTGAACGGGTCCTCACAAACATGATGGTAATGGAACCAACCCGAAGAAGCACCACCGGAAAGAAGCACACAACATAGTAAACAACCAACACACGAACATGGTACGATATGCGGGATGTGGTATGTGATGCATATGCGTGATCTGGAAAGGAATGATTGAACCTGGCCTCAACTTGGAAATCCAAGAGTGCCACTGGAAAGGTGAGGTGATTTCAGTTGAAATCGATATAAATATCACCGGAATCGGATGCACACTTTGGAAATGGCAAGTCAAACAAATATAGCACCGGTCTGTGATAAACAGCAAGTAGTCATCTAAATGCATCAAGTAAAATATGCTACCGGACTCAAACATGACAACAAAATACATGGCAGGGATCCACTAATGCTGCTTGACAAAAGATGAACACTAAGCTACGGCTAATTCATTCGTTAACAGGTTCAAACAAGCATGGCAAAAGTGCAAATGGTAACAGGTTTCAGACTTAGTATAATTAACACAAGTCTGGAATTTATCAGCAGGAAGCAAACTTTAGAGCATGAAAACTACATGCTACATGAATTTCACATGGCAACACAAGGCATGGCATGAAGCTACTGAAAGAGCTTAACATAAGTCCCTTAGTGACCTTGAGCCAAAAGGGATCATAGAATACAATTGCAAGCATGTGAACATAGCAAAAACATAAACAGATTCAGACTTAGTGAAAAACAGGAGCATGGCAAAACAGTTGACGAGTAGGCATGTTTACGAGCTCGATCACACACTACAAAGCATGGAATGACAATCTAAGCATACACCCATCGAGAAGACATGGCATAGAAGCTAGACATGGCAAGAACAACTTCATAGCATGCACGGATCAACAACAACAAGCTCGACAAAATCGCTAATCAAGTTAACAATCTGCTAGGAACATTTTATAGCAAAAGTAGAGCTCAATTGACTCAATCTAGGGTGCTCCATAATTGCAAACAAAGACATGGATAGATAGAGCACCACAATATTAACAAAACATCCTTACTGACCATCCTCAAAAGAGGCACGAATCACTAGGAAACAACAGGAACATATGGCATAACAACAAAATCAGGACAAGAACTTGGTGAAATTCAAAGTCCCTGAAATCAGCATTATCGATTACGCTACTTTGCAAGCTTGTGCTAGTAACCACAAAGATCACAAAAATAGATGGCATACACCCATGTAAAGATGGCATGGCATATAACAAAACACATGTAGAGCTCAGGATCATAGCATGCACACATTAATCATGGCAAAAATGACAAAAGGCCATTTGCTAAAACAGATCTGCAACTTTCCTCACAGAGCCCTCTTCCAACGACATTTCGGGCATCAAGACGAGCTCAAATGAAAATGATGCAGTCAGATGAAATGATGTACTCGTCGAGACGAACATTTTCATATGCTACACGCACGAATCGGAGCTACGAGGAGGAAGTGATGGCATGTCAAAATATGCAAAAATATTAGGGTTAGGAGGGAAAAAGTCAACCCCGAGATATTTTCAGATCCAGATCTAGATCGGGCAAGCTTCTTGAGGTGGCGTCGGGGCTCTCTTCGGAGTAGTTGAAGACGGCCGGAACGAGCGGGCCGGTCGGAGAGGAAGAGGGAGAGCCCGGGAGGAGGAGGCTCGCCGGCGAGGGGGCCCGTGCGGTGGCCGGCGCGGGCGGCACGGCGGAGATGGGCGGCGGCGGGGCAGAGCCGGCGACCGGTGGAGGCGAAGGGCGGAGCACGGGATGACGGAGATGGGCGGCGCCGGCGATGAGGCTCGAAGGCGGCTGCGCGCCCTCTCCCTGGCGACGGTGCGAAGACCCAGCGCGGCGCGGCGGCTCGGGCCCATGGGGGCCGGCGACGGGCCTCAGCGGGCCGCATGGGTGGGACGGCGGAGGAGGCGAAGTAGGGCGCGGGCGCAGACAAGTGTCGGCTCCCGACTGGACGCAGGCGGCGGCGGACATGTCTGGGCTGCGGGAATTTTGTCCGGTGGCTCGAGGGGAAGAAGCTAGGGTTTGTACTGCGGATTTTTGGGAGGGTATCACATATTTATAGGTAGAGGGAGCTAGGAGAGTCCAAATGAGGTGCGGTTTTCGGCCACGCGATCATGATCAAACGCTCTGGATGATGGAGGAGGTTTAGGTGGGTTTTGGGCCACTTTGGAAGGGTGTTGGGCTGCAACACACACGAGGCCTTTTCGGTCCCTCGGTTAACCGTTGGAGTATCAAACGAAATCCAAATGGCACAAAACTTGACAGGCGGTCTACCAGTAGTAAACCAAGGCCGCATGACAAGTCTCAGTCCAATCCGAAAATGTTTAACACCCACACACGAAAAGAGGGACACCGCGTGACATAGGAGCGCCAGATTGCAACACGGACAATGGGGAAAAAGCTCGGATGCATGAGACGAACATGTATGCAAATGAAATGCACATGATGACATTATATGACATGCATGACACGCAAACAATGACAAGGCAACAACAATGAATAACTGGAGGACACCTGGCACATCGGTCTCGGGGCGTTACAACACTCCACCACTACGAGAGGATCTTGTCCCGAGATCTAGAATGGCACCGGAGGGACAATGGAAGAGAAAGAGAAGAGGTAAAACTAAGTTGCTTCCTTGACAAACGAGTGAAACCACGAGCCTTGAGAGGTTGAACAAATTGAAAGAAGGAGTGCAACAAGAATGAGCAAAGTAGAAAGCACTTCCTTAGGAAAAAGGAAGAAGGAAGAACAAATTCGAACAGCACTCCGGTTGGGAAGATATGCGAAGCTTGAAAAAAATGAAAAAAACTTGAGCAGCGGGCACACACTCCTGTTAAATGGATAAGCACGAATCAAACACGAACCTGACAAGACAAGAAGATTGGTTGAAGAGAGCAACATCACAATGCCTTCGGAACAAACGTAAGAATAGAATGGAATGAACGAAGGGAAACAAGATCTTGAGAGAGCACGCTTACAACAAATGCTAGAACGGAGTTGTTGGAAAACCACCAATGAAAAGAATAAGCTTGATATGGTCTTATGGAATACCTCTCGAATTATGAGGTGACAACCTGCCACCCACGGGAAAAAGAATTGGATTGATAAGAACAAGGAGACGAGAAAACTTATTTCATCGGGAGGATAAAAGAACTTGAGTTATTTATAAGCACCATAATAGCAACAATCCTTATGGAAGGCTTTAGGTGAAACATGACACAAAATAACTCCAACGAAGAGGTTGATGGATTTAAAATACCTCATTCTTAACAACATGTGAATCATGAGACATGAACTCAAATTATCAAGAATGACATAATACCACCTCCAATGATACAGAAGAAAATAATTGCACTCCGGATTGCAAGATAAAGAATGCATGAGCTCCTTTGAAAAGAATCTTGATGAACACTTCGAGAAAGATTTAAGTCCTTGATGAACCAATCATGTAGAACCTTCATGAAGAACTCCGTTAAACAAAAGAATGATCAAATGGAAGGAAAGAGAAGTAGAAACACAAGGTGAATCCTTGCAAAGATTGGGTGAAGCTTTGCGACAGGATAACATGGAAACTTGGAACTCCAGAAAAGAAAGATGAACAAAAGGAATCAAGAATCTGATGAGCCTCCAAAATAGGGAATTGAGTTCACTCGATGAAACAAGAATAAGAATTACATTATGCATATCCTTCACCAATTTAATTGATGACAATCAACGGATTTGGCATATTACTTATTCTCGTAAAGAAGATTAAGAGAGATATAACATAAACTTGAGAAGGTCTTCAATGAACCACCGGTAGGTTTTGAAAAAAACGAAAGAATTGATATGATAAACGAAGGAAGAAGAAACTAGGAAGAACCACCGTAAGAAATGAAAATGACCGAAGTGAAGATAAAGAAACACCGGGAAGAATTTACAAGTGAACGAAAATGCTTGAGTGAATTTAGATCCATGAGAACGAAGAGATCACGAGCTGAATAGAGATCACGAGCTGATTAGAGATCACTTGAACGAAGCACTGGTAAGATTGGAGAATGATAACTGAAAGCTGAGAATGAATAAACCTGAATTGATGGACTCCGGATAATCAAACTGAGAAGACTCTTGAATAGATTCGTATGGTTGAAAAGAATTCTCACAATCAAAACAATTATGAGAGGATGGTATGAAGCTAGAACCATGAATCTTGAAGAGAATGGAGCAAGATTGAGAAAAAAAATCTTCTTCGGTCTTCAAATGCAGAGAATGACGATGAGAAACACCACCATGAATCGTTTAGGCACTCCGGAAGAATCAAAAGCGAAGAGATTGTGCCAAGGATGAAAAGAGTTAGAAAGATCTTGGAGAAGGGCATTTGACTGATGATAAGTCATTCTTACGTCAAACTTTGAAATGAATTTGAGACTGACTCCAGGAGAATAAGAAGAGTCAGGTAAGATCCTGGGAAAAGACCTATGGGTTAGGCCCACTCAAAAGAAACACCCTTGAAATGATTTAAAGAGAGAGATTGCACCGGTTGAATAAAATGATTGAATGAGATAACATCCTCGAAAGAAATTGAACGATTGAGAATGGCAACGCGAATCTTTTGAGATATCTTCAACACAACAGAACAAAAGAATGGCGAGAGGTGAATGATTACGAGGTGCACCGGCATAAGAAAAAAACATTGGGAAAAAAGAAAAGACTATGCTCAATACCAAAGCTTGAATTGGTTCCACCGGAGAAGAAATCGAGTGAAGAGTGACGAACTTGAAGCTCCATTAGAATCCTCATGAGAATCTCCGGATAAGGATATTGATTGAAAATAATGGAGAGACTTCACATCAATAAAATGGATACTTGATTAAGAAATTCGAGTCCTCGAAGAAAAAGGGTGGGAGGGCGGGAAAACAAAGGCAGCTTGGGACGAATGAAAAGAAACACCGTTGGAAAGAATTGAGAATTGATCTCGCGAATGTAGGAATGATAGGATCCACTTGAATTGAAGCACACCGGTTGAAAAGGATTGACATGACAGACTCGATGATCGAGAAGGATTAGTATTCACATAGAAATATGAGAACGCCGCTTAGGAAAGGTATGGAATCAACATTTGACATTGAAGCAACTCGAATACCACAACTCAAAACAAAACAAAGGATTGGCTTGCAGAATAAGGCGGAACAAACATATGATAGAGATTTCGTCCGAAGTTTTCGTGGTGGGGCCTACACGGGCTCGATCGTACAACACCATCATGTACAAGGCAGTGCACATGACATACGAAGCGTCCCCGAGTCGGCATAGCCACGGACTCTTTAAGACACAACGAGACCACTGTAAAACCAACCGTGAATAGGCGGACCACTAGACGTCGAACCCCAATTTCTATCATACATCTGTCGAAAAGATATCCTAAGAGCTACTTGAATTCCCACTTACAAACTCCCGAAACTTTCTGGTTATGGAATCAGATGTTGGGGATAAAGGGGAAGCATAATATCTCACCCAAACTAACAAATCCTACATCCAGCTGTATCCATCCTTCAACACATAACAAAGAAACCTTCGGAAATCGTTTACATCAACCTTCGAAAAGCATCCGTTATTCGAGTTATGGCAATACTCCCGAACTCCCGCACCAGTACTAGGTGGCGTCGAGGTTATCTCACCAACAACTGCATAAAAGAGATTTTCGATGTCGGCGAAAACTCAGGTATTCCAGAACTGCAACGATAAAATTGTGGCAACAACACCTCGGAGCACAACTCCCCGGGACACTGCCACAACCCCTAAATGCCAGGAGGCACCAAGAACAATGTTCTCGTCACAAAACCATCGAAACGATTCCAAGATACCCGCGTGATCCTAAATTTTTTTTAGTGAAATTTGAGAAGAGAAGAGTCAAAACTCTACGTCAGGATGCCTCACCAGAGCAATGAAGGGACTGGGAGTAAAAAGAATTTCTAACTCTCCGATATATACAATCCTAAATGACTCAAAACATTTTTCTAGACTCAACAACGCCAGCGATTCGATCAAGCAGGGGGCTCCTAAGTAGGGGAAGGCTCTGATTACCAACTTGTAACGCCCTTGATGCGGCTATATCTCCCACGTGTCGAAGCATGGCTTAGAGGCATAACCGCATTGAAAGCGATGTTGCAAGTGAGGTAATCTTCACACAACCCATGTAATACATAAGGGAAAAGAGATACATAGTTGGCTTACAATCGCCATTTCACACACTACATGAATTAAGCATTACATCAACCAGATACACACAAGGTCCGACTACGGAACCATAATGAAAGAAGACTACCCCAATGCTACACAGATCCCCGATCGCCCCAACTGGGCTCCACTACTGATCAACTAGAACGAAACAACACAAAGGACAAGATCTTCCACGAGCTCCTCCTTGAGCTTGGTTGCGTCACCTGCACGGTATCATCAGCACCTGCAAGCTGGTTTTGGAAGTATCTGTGAGTCACGGGGACTCAGCAATCTCACACCCTTGCGATCAAGACTATTTAAGCTTATAGGTAAGGTAAAAGGGATGAGGTGGAGCTGCAACAAGCGATTAGCATATATGGTGGCTAACATACGCAAATGAGAGCGAGAAGAAAAGGCAAGGCATGGTCGATAAAACTATGATCAAGAAGTGATGCTAGAACAACCTACGTCAAGCATAACTCCAACACCGTGTTCACTTCCCGGACTCCGCCGAGAAGAGACCATCATGGTTACACACGCGGTTGATGTATTTTAATTAAGATCAACTTCAGGTTTTCTACAACCGGACATTAACAAATTCCCATCTGCCCATAACCACGGGCACGGTTTTCGAAAGTTCAAATCCCTGCAGGGGTGTCCCAACTTAGCCCATCACAAGCTCTCACGGTCAACAAAGGATATTCCTTCTCCCAAGACAATCCGATCAGGCTCGGCATCCTGGTTACAGACATCCTCGACAATGGTAAAACAAGTCCAGCAACACTACCCGAATGTGCCGACAAATCCTGATAGGGGCTGCACATATGTCGTTCTCAGGGCACACTCAGATGACATCCTACGAGTAAAACCAACCCTCAAGTTGCCCCGAAGTGGCCGTGCAGTCTACTCGGTCGGGCCAACACTCAGAGGAGCACTGGCCTAGGGGGGGTTTAAATAAAGATGACCCTTGAGTCTATAGAACCCAAGGGAAAGAAAAAGGCTAGGTGGCGAATGGTAAAACCAATGTTGGGCATTGCTGGAGGAGTTATATTCAAGGCGAACTGTCAAGGGGTTCCCATTATAACCCAACTGTGTAAGGAACGCAAAATCCGGGAACATAACACCGATATGACAGAAACTAGGGCGGCAAGAGTGGAACAAAACACCAGACATAAGGCCGAGCCTTCCACCCTTCAACAAGTATATAGATGCATTAATTAAATAAGAGATATTGTGATATCCCAACAAAATATCCATGTTCCAAAAAGGAACAAACTCCATTCTTCACCTGCAACTAACAACGCTATAAGTGGGGCTGAGTAAAGCGGTAACATAGCCAAGCAAGGTTTGCTAGGACAAGGTGGGTTAGAGGCTTGGCTCAGCAATATAGGAGGCATGATAAGCAAGTGGTAGGTATCGCGGTATAGGCATAGCAAAAGAGCGAACAACTAGCAAGCAAAGATAGAAGTGATTTCGAGGGTATGGTCATCTTGCCTAAGATCCCACAAGGAAGAAGAACGAGTCCATGAAGAAGACAAACAGACGTAGTCAAATGGGTCCTCAGAAACGCGATGTTAACGGAACCAACCCGAAGAAGCAACACCGGTAAGAAGCACACAACATAGTAAACAACCAACACACGAACATGGTACGATATGTGGGATGCGGTATGTGATGCATATGCATGATCTGGAAAGGAATGATTGAACCTGGCCTCAACATGGAAATCCAAGATTGCCACTGGAAAGGTGAGGTGATTTCGGTTCAAATCGACATAAATATCACCGGAATCGGATGCACGCTTTGGAAATGGCAAGAAAAACAAATATAGCACCGGTCTGCGATAAACAGCAAGTAGTCATCTAAATGCATCAAGTAAAATATGCTACCGGACTCAAACATGACAACAAAATACATGGCAGGGATCCACTAATGATGCTTGACAAAAGATGAACACTGAGCTACGGCTAATTCATTCATTAACAGGTTCAAACAAGCATGGCAAAAGTGAAAATGGTAACAGGTTTTAGACTTAGTGAAATTAACACAAGTCTGGAATTTATCAGCAGGAAGCAAACTTTAGAGCATGAAAACTACATGCTACAGGAATTTAACATGGCAAGGCATGGCATGAAGCTACTGAAAGCGCTTAACAAAAGTCCCTTAGTGACCTTGAGCCAAAAGGGATCATAAAATACAATTGCAAGCATGTGAACATAGCAAAAACATAAACAGATTCAGACTTAGTGAAAAACTGGAGCATGGCAAAACAGTTAATGAGTAGGCATGTTTACGAGCTCGATCACACACTACAAAGCATGGAATGACAATCTAAGCATACAACCGTCAAGAAGACATGGCATAGAAGCTATACATGGCAAGAACAACTTCATAGCATGCACGGATCAACATCAACAAGTTCGACAAAATCGCTAATCAAGTTAACAATCTGCCAGGAACATTTTATAGCAAAAGTAGAGCTCAATTGACTCAATCTAGGGTGCTCCACAATTGCAAACAAAGACATGGATGGATAGAGCACCACAATATTAACAAAACATCCTTACCGACCATCCTCAAAAGAGGCACAGATCACTAGGAAACATCAGGAACATATGGCATAACAACAAAACCAGGACAAGGACTTGGTGAAATTCAAAGTCCCTGAAATCAGCATTACCGATTACGCTACTTTGCAAGCTTGTGCTAGTAACCAAAAAGATCACAAAAATAGATGGCATACACCCCTTTAAAGATGGCATGGCATATAACAAAACACATGTAGAGCTCAGGATCATAGCATGCACACATTAATCATGGAAAAAATGACAGAAGGCCATTTCCTGAAATAGATCTGCAACTTTCCTCAGATAGCCCTCTTCCAACGACATTTCGGGCATCAAGGTGACCTCAAATGAAAATGACACAGTGAGATGAAGTGATGTATTCGTCGAGACGAACATTTTGATATGCTACACGCACGAATCAGAGCTACAATGAGGGAGTTATGGCATGTCAAAGTATGCAAAATATTAGGGTTAGGAGGGAAAAAGTCAACCCCGAGATATTTTCAGATCCAGATCTGGATCGGGCAAGCTTCTTGAGGTGGCGCCGGGGCTCTCGCCGGGGTAGTTGAAGACGACCGGAGAGAGCGGGGCCGGCCGGAGAGGAAGAGGGAGAGCCCGGGCGGAGGAGGCTCGCCGGCAGGGGGCCCGTGCGGTGGCCGGCGCGGGCAGCACGACGGAGATGGGCGGCGGCGGGGCGGAGCCGGTGACCGGCGGAGGCAAAGGGCGGTGCGCGGGATGGCAGAGATGGGCGGCGCCGGCGACGAGGCTCAAAGGCGGCGGCGCGCCCTCTCCCTGGCGAAGGTGCGAAGACCCAGCGGGGCGCGGCGGCTCAGGCCCACGGGGGCCGGCGACGGGCCTCCGCGGGCCGCATGGGTGGGACGGCGGAGGAGGCGAAGTGGCGCGCGGGCGCGGACACGTGTCGGCTCTCGATTGGTCGCAGGCGGCGGCGGACATGTCCGGGCTGCGGGAATTTTGTCTGGCGGCTTGAGCGGAAGAAGCTAGGGTTTGTACCGCGGATTTTTGGGAGGGGATCACATATTTATAGGTAGAGGGAGCTAGGAGAGTCCAAATGAGGTGCGGTTTTCGGCCACATGATCGTGATTGAACGCTCTAGATGATGGAGGAGGTTTAGGTGGGTTTTGGGCCACTTTGGAAGGGTGTTGGGCTGCAACACACGCAAGGCCTTTTCGGTCCCTCGGTTAACCGTTGGAGTATCAAATGAAATCCAAATGGCACGACACTTGACAGGCGGTCTACCGGTAGTAAACCAAGGCCGCATGACAAGTCTCGGTCCAATCCGAGAATGTTTAACACCCGCATGCGAAAAGAGGTGGAAAGGGACACCGGGTGACATAGGAGCGCCGGATTGCAACACGGACAATGGGGAAAAAGCTCAGATGCATGAGACGAACATGTATGCAAATGAAATGCACATGATATGATATGCCCAGTGTTTTGGGGAAGTTGACCTTGTCCTTAGGTGCGTTCAGTCCGCCAAGGGTACAAACAAGTTGACGCCGAAGTGGGAAGGCCCTTATCGGGTACTACGAGTCACCAGACCTGGCGCAGTCCATCTGGAGACTGGGGATGGCATTCAATTGTAAAACTCATGGAATATTGAGCATCTCCACAAGTTCTACCTATAAGGCGCAGCTGTCGGACACTTCCCGACAACCACCCTTTTGTATAGGCCTTGCCTCAGTTGCATGTAACCCCTTGTACAAAGCCAGGCGATGACCCTGAGCAACAGAGAAATAAACAAAGTGTTGGGGAGACCCAACCAAGTTGCATGCATGCT
Source organism: Triticum dicoccoides (assembly GCF_002162155.2). NCBI lineage: Eukaryota > Viridiplantae > Streptophyta > Magnoliopsida > Poales > Poaceae > Triticum > Triticum dicoccoides. The sequence continues at coordinate 289,929,948 of NC_041384.1, forward strand.
TGAGCGTTCCCAGAGCACTACATCAGCATTTCATATGAATGTGCATATGCATATAGATAGGATCGCATCTTGCATCATTCCCATCTACATGAAGCTGCAGTCCCCTGCCGTGAACCTAGCCTCCACAAGGAGTTGGGAAGATGGACCAAGCGCTGTGATCCCCAACAAGCCAAACAGATAAGTTCCACCTCTTGTACATCGGTGTTCTGTAAGCTAAAAACTTGTGCATGCGGAAACCTCGCCGTTCTTTGAAACTTAGGTGCTCCCACCCTTGGCTCGAACGTTGCTTCCGCCGGGGTGGTTGCAGTGGCCTTTGGTGACAAGGGGCTGGTGGGGGGCTGGAGCCTTTACTTTTTGCCTGGTAGGATCAGTCCCCCGGCAACAGATTAAAAGGGTTACCAGCAGGATACCCTGCCGGAAAAACTCGTTTATTTACAATAAAGAGGCACCTCACCTCTGCATGGACATATACATGCAGGAGTTCCCGATAAGGTTCATCTTTTTCATTAATATGCTTATCATACAAGTACTAGTCCTTACAGAACACAAACATGGACTCGAGAGATTACGTTATTTGAATTGGAATTTTGCAAATGCCTACAATTTTAAGATTGAAAAAAGATAAGTCCCCAGTAATCTCCTCTTTTCATTTTCCATCCCACCAGGCACCACGATGGAAGGAGGAAAATAAGAGAAAGACACCCAAGCAGAAGCCCTTCCTAGTTCGGCCGCAGCTCACCAAGCACAGCCTAACAAGATCGAGAGTGGCGAGGATATGAAGGAGAGGGCGAGAAGGCGCCGCAGTGGCCCCCTGGCCACCACTTCCAGGACCAGTCGGAAGACCCCAGCACAGGCACCGGCAGACGAGGACGCCAGGGCCCAGCTGGAAGACCACTGGAGGAGGTGGAGGAACCAGAAGGGCAAACCTTTCCCCTGCAGCTAAAGAAAACGGTGATGACAGCGCAGGGGAAAGGGGGGAAGAGTCAGCGAAACGGGCAGCAGGTCGCTAGTACGAGACGAACGCGTCGGTGTTATCGGACTCCGACTGGACGAGATGCCTCCAGCCTTATCCGTCTCTCCTGGCTTCATATTCATCAACACCATCCAAGGATAGCGCCGACCCACTGTCCGACACCCTCCCCAGAGAAACGGTGAGTGCCCAAGATGGCCAGGGGGCTCGAGGCACGCCGCTACCCGCCTCAGCAGGCAGGAAGGCGCACCTCTCATCAGCATCAGCCCCAAGGCCTCCGTAAGGGGCAGTGCTGGGGTTGTCAATGATCTCCATCCCTACCTCTCATGCGAGCCTCGAAGACGCCAAGAACCTAACCGCTAAACCCGCAAGCAACAAAAGCTCGATACATGACACCACACCGCGTGATCAGTAGTCGACCGGGGTGGAAGAACCAAGCTTCTCTCCATGGTGAGGGGACGTGATTTTCTCCACAGCATGGACCAGGCCCACTCCCCAAGCACCAAAGTTTGGCGATGCAAATCTCAAAACATAGCCCGAGGCCTGGCCCCAGGCTCTTCTCTTCAGCATAACCAACAGGAAGCAGAAAATAGAGGAGGGGAGCGCATGGATGAATGACTCCGCCCTCTCTCCACCTCTCCTTTTATAGGCAAGACGGGGAAGGGGAGTCGCTCCCTCAACGGGCAGCCGCTGTACCCCTCCGCCAATTTCAGAAGACCGGCCCCTCACCTTGATGCTCTCCCACACCACGCGCCTCCATTACCTACCCCGCATGATGCATGCCGCATACGTGGCTAAGGATAAGGGCATGGTGGGAAGAGTGAATTGGCAGTTTCTACTCCCTGCGTTAAAGTCATTCATGGGCCATTACCAGGGTGGCCCTACCACTACTGGCTTTACACGACATGCGGAGAAATCAGAAACTGGCCAGGAATCAAGATTAATGAAGAAACAATGAAGACCTCAAGAGGCCAGCCTCTCCAGCACCCCCGCCTGTGCACTTATTAGGCCCTACCCCGACAATGCTCGGCAGAGTGTTCGGGGCAGGCCCGGGGGCTTTTGTTGATGCAACAAACCATGGGTCTGTTGCCCAGACTATGCACAGGCACGGGAACGAGATCACAACACCAACCCGTGCCAGAGTACAAGAAACCAAGATCTTCGAAGGACCAACATGCAGCTCAAGAGGACCAAGGTCAAGCTAAAGAAGCGAGATGCCACCAGGAGAAAAGCCTCCCTTACCGGGTAGGCTAGCTCGGCGAGGGTGGGGTCACCCCAGAAGTAAGCATCCAAGATGTCTCGGCAAGGCCTGCCAGGACTCACGAAGGCAAAAACCACCTCACCAACTACTCCGCCACGACCATGTCGTCAATCAGTGCAGTGTCAAGCTGCAAAGTGACTGAGTGGCAGCCATTCGCCACATGGCAACCTTTCTATACAGGAAATACCTATGAGTGACACCCGTCCTGCGACGTGTCAAGCGAGTAGGTGCGGAGCTGGCAATACAGCCCGGCAAGGCTTGCCGGGTGAGCGATGACGTGACGTTGAGTGGTGCATTTAATGCGCCCCTCTCAGCCTGCGGAGTTAGGTATGATAGCATTGTTTGCTATCTTATCAGTGCATAATCACCACTTTGCCATTGTGGTGACCCCTTAATCTATAAAAGGAGGCCCATGGCAACCGTAGAAAGGGTTAGAAGGTTGAAAACCACACACTGATACGCGCGTAGCCACTCTCGCACGAGGCACCCCTGCTGGGCAAGTGTACTGCGCTCCACCACCATTCTTCCACCATCAATCCACCAAAGCAGGAGTAGGGTTTTACGCCTCACGGCGGCCCAAACATGGGTAAAATTTCTTGTGTGATCTCTGCCATGCTACCCCATGCTCGTCTGCTCTTTGTGCAACGTGACATCCGCCCTACCGAACCAGCAAGGGGCCCTTTATCCCATAGGTGGCCGTGGTTTCCCATGACACTTTAGTACTCCAGAACAAATGAATAGTGAGAAGTGGATGATTAGGAGGTGAACCGGCATGAGAAAGCATTTGAATAGAGGAAATAGATATTATCAACATCGAAAGCTTGCATTTAGTCCACCGGGGAAGAAAATGATAACGAAAAATGATGAACTTGTAGCTCCTGAGCATCTTCACGAAGAATCGCCGGATGAAGCTTGGAAGAATAGGATGACGAAACTTCACATAAATAAAGGGATACTTGATTAAGACATCTGATTCCTTGAAGAAAAGGGTGGGATGGTGGGGAAAATAAATGCAACTTGGGATCGACGAAACATACACCATTGAGAAAACTGAGAATTGATCTTGCAAATGTTTAAATGATCAGATCAACTTGAAGAGAAGCATGCCAGTTGAGAGGAATTTACATGACAATAACGATGATAAAGAAGGATGAGCACTCCCATAGAAATATGAGAACACCGCTTAGGAAAAGCTATGAAATAAACACTTGACATTGAAACAACTCGAATACCGCAACTCAAAACAAAACAAAGGATTTGACTTGCAGAATAAACCGGAAACAAACACATAACCCCCTCATGCATTTTTTGGAAGGATATCCTAGGCAACTCCTTGAATTCCCACCTAAGAACTTCCGCAATTTTCTTGGTTATGTGTTGACGGAGGAAAATATCACCACACAACTCTTAGCAGAATTCTATGCTGCAAATGTATCACATCCGTCAACACATAACCAAGAAAACCTGAGAAACTCGTGTACCTCAGACCTTTGAAGAACAATAGATATACCAGTTGTGGTAGTACTCCGAACGCACTCACCAGTACTGGGTGGCGTCGATGTTATCTCACCACTAAGAGTATTACTTTTGTTGTCAGCATCCTCTGGTATTACAGAACTGAAATGATAGCGAATGTGACAAGAACCCTTTGGAGCTCAACTCCCCGAAAGATCTCAAGTCAGACAGGAGGCACAAAGACAAAATACACCAACATCGCAACGATTCCATCAATATCCGTTTGATCCTAAAGAAATTGAAGGAGAAGAGTGGTGTAATCAAAAGAACTACGTCACAATTCCTCACGAGAGCGATGAAGGGGATAAGAATTAAAAAGAATTCCTACTCTGCGATATATATCTAGGACTCAAAAACATTTTTTCTTCTAAACTCGACAATGGCAACAGTTCAATCAATGAAGGGGTTCTTGCAGTCGGTAAGGCTATGATACCAACTTGTAGCGCCCAAGATGCCATTCTATCCAGATCACGTGGCAAATTCATGATTGGGGCATAATCGCATTTTGAGGGCATAGCAAGGTGGATATCATTACAACATACCGATTACTGAATAGATGAGAATACGAGATAAAGGCTGAAACTCGCCACAGGCTAGAACATGAATACATCAATACATCAATACATAGCAATCATCACACAGAAGAGCAGGATCTGAGTACGGATGAAATCAAATGAAAAAGCCGAACAACATCCACCCTACTAATTCCAAGCTCCCAACCGGGATCCCTTCCTATGATCGATGAAGAACAAGAAGAAAAGCTCCAAAAGCAAACATGCATCGCTCTCATGTCAAAGCGTCGCTTTACCTGTACTTGCACCTGTTGTTGTAGTACTCTGTGAGCCACGAGGACTCAGCAATCTCATTATCAAGGGTGTCATAACTAGAAAAGCATAACGGGTATGGAATGGTTAAGTGGTGTGGTTGTAGCAACACCAAGCATTGTATGGTGGCTAACTTATGAGTACAAGAGTAAGAAGAGTGAATACGCCTAACGGTCGCAAACTAGTAATGAAGTAATGATCAATAAGTGATCCTGAACTACTTACGAGTAATACATAACCCCACCATGTTCTCTTCCCAGACTCCCTCGAAAAGAGACGATCTTGGTTACGCACGTAGTTGGTTTATTTTATTTGAAGTTTGATGAATTTCCTTGTCGCCACATAACCGTGGGCACGACTTCTGAAAAGATTTAACCCAGCAGGGGTGCTCCAAGTAGTCCATCATAATTACCATGCACATCCGATGGAACATTCTCACACCATGATAACATGATGCTTACGGTAAGGAATCCCGATGGACAAGCCACTCAAGCAAAGGTAAAACTAAACCAGCAAGACCTCCCGACGTGTTGACGATCCCGATAGGGGCAGCGTATCTCGTTCTCAGGACACGGCAGATGAGCACAACTTACAGCAACTACGAACCTAGTTGCCCCGGGGGAGCTGCAAACAACTCTATTTTGGACCAACACTCACGAGGAGCATCAACCGGGTTGTTGATTAATTATCCTCAGGTGCTAGCCGTTCCATTTGCATGTTTTAGTTGTTATTAGGCAAATGGTAAAATCAATGTTGGGCATTGCCGGAGGAGTTTTCGCATAAGCGAATGGTCAGGGGTCCCCATAATACCCACACATGTTAGGAGCACTCATCAAGGAACATAACACCGGTCTAATGGAAACTAGGGCGGAAAGAGTGGAACAAAATACCAAGCAAAAGGCAGAGCCTTCCACCCTTTACCAACTATATAGATGTTAATTAAATAAGAGATATTGTGATATCCTATGATATCCATGTCCCAACTTCGAACAACCTACAATTGCACCTACAACTAGCAACGCTATAAGAGGGGCTGAGCAAAGCGGTACATAGCCAAACACCGGTTTGCTAGGAAGGTGGAGGTTAGAGGCTTGTCATGGAAATTTGAGAGGCTTGACAAACAAGTGGTAGGTAGCGAGACATAGCGATAGCATCGAGACAACTAGCAAAGCAAAGATAGTAGTGATATCCAAGGTAATGGTCATCTTGCACGAAGTCCCGCTAAGAAGAAGACCGAATCCATGAAGTAGACGAACCCGTGTAGTCTAATGAATCCTCACAAGCGCAAGAGAAGGAGAGCTACCAGAAAGAAGAAAATAACATGGTAAGCACACAAGCATAACACATGGCATGATGCACAATCAAGTATGATGCATGTCCAGTTTAATGAGGCATGGCATGGCAAGAGTGCAACAATCAATATTACAAATTAAGTGGAGCTCACATTGCATATTGACGAAGCACCAAATTCATTTATTTCGTTCTCTCCCGTTTATGCTACTCATCAACATTAAATATTGGTTAACATGGCAAGAGGAGAAGCGTAATAAAACTACCTATCTAGGCAAGTTTAAATGAGGCCGGAAACAACAAACAATAGTTCCGGAAAATCCTCATATGCATATTTTGAAATTGGTACTGTTCTACCTATAACATAATTTTAATGTTGTTAAACAAGAAAAATAAAATGCACCAAGCTAACCTACGCGTTTTTCTAGACCATTTACATATAAAGTACATTTTAATCGGACCTACGGTTATTTAGTTATTAAATAAACCATTTTAACATGTCATTTTTGCAAATTAATGCAAACAACAGTTTTAAACATGTTTATTGTCGTGGTGATCTCACGGAAGATGCCATGGGATGGCTAAGAATGGGGGGCTACGTGAGGATACCGGTGGGTTCCAGAGGCGAGGTTAGCACGCGCTAGTGTGTGACACAAGACATACCCAGGTCCGGGAACCTCCGAGGGAGGTAACACCCCTAGTCCTACCGAATGGATGATACACACTAGTTACAGAGCTGCTCCTAGAGCTGTTTGGGTGGAGGAGGAAGAGGGAACTCGTCCTCTGCATTGCCTCATATGATTGGGTGGGTGTGTGTTCTATGAGAGTTGGCCCGTTGCAAGGAAGGGCACCAGGGGGTCTTATAGGCTAGCCCCAAGGGTTACAATGGTAATATTACATAGGCGCGGGGCCCTGGTGTTAGTGTTTGTGAGCCAGCGGTGGGGCCCGCATGGTCTGCCGGGTCCGTTGGATGTGGTTCACGCTGGGTCTACCAGGTGCGGGCCGTACCGGGGCCGCCGAGCGCGGGTACGGCCGGCTGCCCGGCACTATGGCACTGTCGGCGTCCTGGGAACGGGGGTACCCAAACATGCCTGCCTGCGGCCCAGGGCGTGGCTCCACCAACGGCCTGGTGAGGGCCATCTTCATCAGCAGCCACTCAAGACCCTTGCAAGGGGACAAGCCTCGCGAGGCAGATGACACCAAGACCTCCCCTGGGGCGGCCTCGCTAGGCTGGCTCCCGAGGAGTGGAGATATCTATGCAAGGGGCACCTCGCGAGGTCTGCGTGACGTGACCCATGACGACCAAGGCCAAGTGGGCACCAGCGGGCGCAGGGTGCCAGTTTCCTCTTTGGTGCTAAGGAAGCAGGCGCAGACAAGGAGTACCGAGGCATCAGGAAAAGGTTTCCATATCGGTGCAACAAGGCCAAGACCAGCAGGACGGTAGGACGGAGGTCACCGTGGAGCCCATGGCGGCGCCACCACCAGAGCCTTTGGCAGGCGAACACCACCTTTTGTCAAGATAACTTGTACTAGTTGTCTTCCTTCGACATTGGCAGTTGTGGGATCCCTTCCTGCCTAAACATTTGGGAAGAGGACCAGGGCCTCTATAGATAGGGCTAGCCACCACCATAGCGGAGGACTGATCATTCAGACCATCCTAAAACACACCAGCTCGTCGAGCTCAAGAACACCTCTCCTTAGGAGGTTGTTCATCCACTGTACTAGTTCATCCTAGCCAACGAGGCAATCCACCACACCACACTGGAGTAGGGTATTACACCACAATGGTGGCCCGAACCAGTATAAACTCTCGTGTCACTTGTTCCTTGGGTTCCGCAAGCTAGTCTTTGAGATCGTTGCGAGAGTAAGCTCGGGAGATATGTTCATGCTCACCCCAGTGTTCAAACCTCAAGGGTTTGCCGGAACCCACGATCCGACATTTGGCGCGCCAGGTAGGGGCGCGCCGAAGCTTCGACTCTCCGCTTGCTTCGTCCTGCTCCATGGCAGACGTCATCCCTCCAATTAGGCTGGCGGGCGCCTGCGGATGCGCCGCGGGCGTCCGAGCCTTCACCCTTGCCTTGCGGCAGGTGCGGTGGATGTGCAAGTTCAAGCCAGATATGCCGCCCAGGTACGATGGCGCAGCAGATCGAGCGGCCTTCCTATAGGCGTACGAGGAGGCCATTCTCGAAGCCGGAGGCGACGACCAGGTCATGGCCAACTAGTTCCCCCTGGCCCTGGCCGGCGTGCCACGTGCCAGGCTGCTCAGCCTGCCAGGATCTTCGGTAGCCTCCTTGGAGGAGCTGCACG
>NC_041384.1:289938399-289963297 GCF_002162155.2 Triticum dicoccoides
GCCGTAGCAGCCCTCCTCGATGGTTCACGGGTGCCAACCACGGATGGCCACGTCAAGCAGTTGGGCGCCGCCCGCTTGCTGCCGGGGTCCCCCGGAATGGGCGGTGCCCCAGGCCGACCTCACCTTCACCTCAGAGGACCACCCAGCCATCACCACGGGTGCGGGCACGCTCCCGATGCTCTGCACACCCACCATCTACAATGTGGCTGTGACTAAGACCCTCATCGATGGCGGAGCCGGCCTCAACGTGCTCTCCGTCGAAGCTTTCTGTTTGCTCCACATACCATACGGCCGGCTCCACCCCACCAAGCCTTTCTCTGGATTCGGCGCCGGTTACACCAGCCCCCTGGGGCAAATACGCCTCCCGGTCACCTTTGGCACACGCGACAACTACCGCACCGAGCCGATCGACTTCGACATCGCCCGCATCGGCCTCCCGTACAACACTATCCTTGGGTACCCCACCCTGGCTCAGTTCATGGCAGCGACCCATCCCGCCTACAATCTCATGAAGTTCCCAAGAAGCAGTGGCGTTCTTACCGTGGCTGGGGGCACCAAGGAAGCCCTGACGGCTCTCAAGCTCACCTTCAGGGTCGCCGCGACAGCGCGCCCAGCCGACGGAGCCGCCCCCAGGGTTAAGGGGGATGCGCTAGCAAAAAAGAAGCAGTTGTTCACTCAAGATCGAGCTGAAACGAAGCAAGTGCCGGTCGAGGAGGATGGATCCTAAGGAGCCACCTTCACCATAGGTGCTAACCTCGACCCGGACCAAGAGGAGGTATTGGTGAAGTTCCTGCATGAGAACAGGGAGGTATTTGCCTAGGAGCCCAAGCAACTGGTAGGGGTCCCAAGGGGGGTAATTGAGCATCCGTTAAGGGTGTGCCCCAACGTGAGCCCTGTGAAGCAGAAGGTGCGATGACAGTCCACGGAGAAGCAGTCCTTCATCGTCTAGGAAACCCGCCAGCTACAAGTTGCGGGAGTCACCCGCGAGGTCCAGTATCACGAGTGGCTGGCGAACCCCGTTGTTGTGCCCAAGAAAGGCGGGAAGTAACATATGTGCGTCTACTTCACCAACCTCAACAAAGCCTGCCCTCAAGACCCGTTCCCACTTTTGCGCATCGACCAGATCATCGACTCCACCGCCGAGTGTAACCTGCCGTGTTTTCTAGATGCTTTCTCGGGTTATCACCAGATCAAGATGGCGGTGGAGGACATGGAGAAGATGACCTTCTTGAACCCGTGTGGGGTATACTGCTACACCTGCATGCCGTTCGGAATGCGCAATGCTGGGGCGACCTTCCAGCGATTGATGCACATCGCCCTGGGCCGGCAGCTCGGGAGGAACTCAGAGGCCTATGTCGACGATAGCGTGGTAGAATCTCGTGAGGTGATGCCCCTCCTTCAAGACCTGGAGGAGACCTTTGCCAACCTGTGCCAGGTGGACCTGTGGCTTAATCCAGAGAAGTGCGTGTTCGGCATCCCTTCGGGCAAGCTGCTGGGTTTCCTTGTATCGCACAGGGGGATCGAGGAAAATCCGGAGAAGGTCGAGGCGATAGAAGTTATGAGCCCGCCACAAACCCTCAAGGAAATGCAAAAGCTTGCGGGGTGCGTGACCTCACTGGGGCGCTTCATCTCTAAGATGGGGGAGCGCGCCCTCCCATTCTTCAAGCTGATGAAGAGGAAGGGCCCGTTCCAGTGGACCCTGGAGGCCGACTAGGCGTTTCAAGACCTCAAGATGTACCTGACCAGCCCACCGGTGATGGTAGCGGCTCGCCCCCTCGAGCCTCTGGTGCTCTATCTGGCCGCCACACTTCACTCGGCCAGCGCGGCACTGGTGGCTGTCCGGGAGGAGCGCTAGGCCAAGGATGCGCCGCGTAATGTTATACCTTCAGCCAGGACGGTGTGGCACCAGGACAGCGCCGCTGAAGTCACAACGATGCCCGCGGACAATCAGCCCCCACAAGACGGTGTTTCTGGGCCTGTGGAGCCATGATGGGTGACCAAGCTCCTAAGGTCCCCCCACCTCGGTAGGCGCCACGACCTCCATAGGCCACCGGCTCTACCGACGCCCCGCCCTTGTGGAGCTCCCGGTATACTTCGTTAGCACAGTGTTACGGGACGTAAGAGCACGATACCCCATGCCACAGAAGCTCTTGATCGCCCTCCTGGTGGCCTTGCGCAAGCTGCACAATTACTTCCAGGGCCACGCTATCAAGGTCATCTCGTCCTACCCACTAGAGAGTATGGAGCCCCCAAGCCGCATGAAGAGTCGCTGAGGTGAACATCGAGCTGCAGGCATTTCAGCTGGAGTTCAACACAACCTGGGTCATCAAGGGAGCTGCCCTCGCCGACTTCATGGCAGAATGGACCGATGCTCCGGAGCCTGAAGAAGGCGAGAGCCGATCCCTCTCGCCAGGAAATGAAGCGCCAGATGGCTGGGTCATGTACTTTGACGGCGCCTTTGCACACCAACGCGCGGGGGCTGGCGCGGTGCTTATCTCTGTTGGGGAACACAGTATTTCAAAAAATTTACTATGATCACGCATGATCTATCTAGTAGATGCATAGCAACAAGAGGTGAGAGTGTGCCCACGTACCCTCATAGACCGAAAGCGGAAGCGTTGGTTGATGTAGTCGAACGTCTTCACGATCCAACCGATCAAGTACTGAACGCACGACACCTCCGTGATCTGCACACGTTCAGCTCGGTGACACCCCTCGTACTCTTGATCCAGTTGAGGCCGAGGGAGATTTTCTTCAGCACGACGGTGTGATGACGGTGATGATCAAGTTAACGACGCAGGGCTTCACCTAAGCACCACAACGATATGACCAAGGTGGAAATCTGTGGAGGGGGGCACCGCACATGGCTAAGAGAACTGTCAACTTGTGTGTCTATGGGGTGCCCCCCACCCCCGTATATAAAGGAGTGGAGCAGGGGAGGGCCGACCCTCTCTATGGCACGCCCGAAGGGGGATTCTTACTCCTAGTAGGAGTAAGTTTCCCCCCTTTCCCTAGTTGGAGTAGGAGAAGAAGGAAGACGGAGAAGGAGAGAAAGAAAGGGGGACAGCCTCCTCCCCAATCCGGATTGGGCTCTGGGGGGGGCACCCCCACTTTCTCGCCTCCTTCTCTCTCCCACCATGGCCCATTAAGGCCCATTGACTCACCGGGGTGTTCCGGTAACCCCCGGTACTCCGGTAATTGCCCGAACTTATCTAAAACCATTCCGATGTCCAAACATAGCCTTCCAATATATCAATCTTTATGTCTCGACCATTTTGAGACTCATTGTCATGTCCGTGATCACATCCGGGACTCCAAACTACCTTTGGTATATCAAAACAGACAAAGTCATAATACCGATCATCATCGAACATTAAGGGTGCGGACCCTACGGGTTGAGAACTATGTAGAAATGACCGAGACTTACTTCTGGTCAATAACAAATAGCAGAACCTGGATGCTCATATTGGTTCCTACATATTCTATGAAGATCTTTATCGATCAAACCGCATAACAACATACGTTATTCCCTTTGTCATCGGTATGTTACTTGCCCAAGATTCGATAATCCATATCTCAATACCTAGTTCAATCTCGTTACCGGCAAGTCTCTTTACTCGTTCCGTAATGCAACATCCCGTAACTAACTCATTAGTCACATTGCTTGCAAGGCTTATAGTGATGTGCATTACCAAGAGGGCCCAGAGATACCTCTTCGATACATGGAGTGACAAATCCTAATCTTGATCTATGTCAACTCAACAAACACCATTGGAGACACCTGTAGAGCATCTTTATAGTCACCTAGTTACGTTGTGATGTTTGATAGCACACTAAGTGTTCCTCCGGTATTCGGGAGTTGCATAATCTCATATTCATAGGAACATGTATAAGTCATGAAGAAAGCGATAGAAATAAACTAAACGATCATAGTGCTAAGCTAACGGATGGGTCAAGTCAATCACATCATTCTCTATTGATGTGATCCCGTTCATCAAATGACAACTCATGTCTATGGTTAGGAAATTGAACCATCTTTGATTAACGAGCTAGTCTAGTAGAGGCATACTAGTGACACTCTGTTTGCCTATGTATTCACACATGTACTATATTCCCGGTTAATAAAATTCTATCATGAATAATAAACATTTATCATGATGTAAGGAAATATAAATAACAACTTTATTATTGCCTCTAGGGCATATTTCCTTCAGTGTCCCACTTGCACTAGAGTCAATAATCTAGATTACATAGTAATGATTCAAACACCCATGAAGTCTTGGTGCTGATCATGTTTTGCTCGTGACAGAGGCTTAGTCAATGGGTCCGCAACATTCAGATCCGTATGTATCTTGCAAATCTCTATGTCTCCCTCCTTGACTTGACCGCGGATGGAATTGAAGCGTCTCTTGATGTGCTTGGTTCTCTTGTGAAATCTGATCTCCTTTGCCAAGGCAATTGCACCAGTATTGTCACAAAAGATTTTGATTGGTACCGGTGCACTAGGTATGACACCTAGATCGGATATGAAGTCCTTCATCCATACTCCTTCATTTGCTGCTTCTAAAGCAGCTATGTACTCCACTTCGCACGTAGATTCCGCCACGATGCTCTTCTTGGAACTGCACCAACTGAATGCTCCACCATTCAATAAAAATACATATCCGGTTTGTGACTTAGAGTCATCCAGATCAGTGTCAAAGCTTGCATCAATGTAACCATTTACGACGAGCTCTTTGTCACCTCCATAAATGAGAAACATATCCTGAGTCCTTTTCAGGTATTTCAGGATGTTCTTGACCACTGTCCAGTGATACACTCCTGGATTACTTTGGTACCTCCCTGCTAACCTAATAGCAAGGCACACACCAGGTCTGGTACACAACATAGCATACATGATAGAACCTATGGTTGAAGCATAGGGAATGACTTTCATTTTCTCACTATCTTCTTTAGTGGTCAGGCATTGAGTCTGACTCTACTTCACACCTTGTAACACAGGCAAGAACCCTTTCTTTGCTTGATACATTTTGAACTTCTTCAAAACTTTATCAATGTATGTGCTTTGTGAAAGTCCAATTAAGCGTCTTGATCTATCTCTATAGATCTGGATGCCCAATATATAAGCAGCTTCACCGGTGTCTTTCATTGAAAAATTCATATTCAAGTATCCATTTATGCTATTCAGAAATTCAGTATCATTTCCGATTAACAATATGTCATCCACATATAATATCAGAAATGCTATAGAGCTCCCACTCACTTTCTTGTAAATACAGGCTTCTCCAAAAGTCTGTATAAAACCATATGCTTTGATCACACTATCGAAGCGTATATTCCAACTCTGAGATTCTTGCACCAGTCCATAAATGGATCATTCGAGCTTACAAACTTTGTTAGCACCTTTTGGATAGACAAAGCCTTCTGGTTGCATCATATACAACTCTTCTTTAAGATATCCATTAAGGAATGCAGTTTTGACATCCATTTGCCAAATCTCATAATCATAAAATGCGGCAATTGCTAACATGATTCGGACAGACTTAAGCATCGCTATGGGTGAGAAGGTCTCATCGTAGTCAAGTCCTTGAACTTGTCAAAAACCTTTCGCAACAAGTCGAGCTTTGTAGACAATAACATTACCGTCAGCATCAGTCTTCTTCTTGAAGATCCATTTATTCTCTATGGGTTGCCGATCAACGGGCAAGTCGACCAAAGTCCACACTTTGTTCTCATACATGGATCCCATCTCAGATTTCATGGACTCAAGCCATTTTGTGGAATTTGGGCTTATCATCACTTCATCATAGTTCGTAGGTTCGTCATGGTCAAGTAACATGGCTTACAGAACAGGATTACCGTACCACTCTGGTGCGGATCTTACTCTGGTTGACCTATGAGGTTTGGTAGTAACTTGATCAGAAGTTTCATGATCATCATTATTAGTTTCCTCACTAATTGGTGTAGGAATCACATGAACTGATTGCTGTGATGAACTAGTTTCCAATAAGGGAGTAGGTACAATTAGCTCATCAAGTTCTACTTTCCTCCCACTCACTTCTTTCGAGAGAAACTCTTTCTCTAGAAAGGATCCATTCTTAGCAACGAATATCTTTCCTTCAGATCTGTGATAGAAGGTGCACCCAATAGTCTCTTTTGGGTATCCTATGAAGACACATTTTCCTGATTTGGGTTCGAGCTTATCAGGTTGAAGCCTTTTCACATAAGCATCGCAACCCCAAACTTTAAGAAACGACAACTTGGGTTTCTTGCCAAACCACAGTTCATAAGGTGTTGTCTCAACGGATTTCGATGGTGCCCTATTTAACATGAACGCAGCCGTCTCTAAAGCATAACCCCAAAATGATAGCGGTAAATTAGTAAGAGACACCATAGATTGCACCATATATAATAAAGTGCGGTTACGACGTTCGGACACACCATTACGCTATGGTGTTCCAAGTGGCGTGAGTTGTGAAACTATTCCGCATTGTTTCAAATGAAGACCAAACTCGTAACTCAAATATTCTCCTCCACAATAAGATTGTAGACACTTTATTTTCTTGTTACGATGATTTTCCACTTCACTCTGAAATTCTTTGAACTTTTCAAATGTTTCAGACTTATGGTTCATCAAGTAGATATACCCATATCTACTAAAGGTCAAAAAATAACGATACCCGCCACGAGCATCAACACTCATCGGACCGCATACATCAGTATGTATTATCTCCAATAAGTTTTAGTCATCTTTCCCATGAGGCATGGTTCGCAAGCATCAAGTTATTCATAATCAAGTAATTCCAAAAGTCCATCAGCATGGAGTTTCTTCATGCGCTTTACACCAATATGACCTAAATGGCTGTGCCACAAATAAGTTGCACTATCATTATTAAACTTATATCTTTTGGCTTCAATACAATGAATATGTGTATCACTACTATCAAGATTTAGTAAAAATAGACCACTCACCAAGGGTTCATGACCATAAAAGATATTAGTCATATAAATTGTACGACCATTATTCTCTGATTTAAATGAATAACCGTCTCGCATCAAACAAGATCCAGGTATAATGTTCATGCTTAACGCTAGCACCAAATAACAATTATTCAGGTCTAAAACTAATCCCGAAGGTAGATGTAGAGGTAGCGTGCCAACGGTGATCACATCGACTTTGGAACCATTTCGCATGCGCATCATCACCTCGTCCTTAACCAATCTTTGCTTAATCCGTAGCCCCTGTTTCGAGTTGCAAATATTAGCAACAGAACCAGTATCAAATACCCAGGCGCTACAATGAGCATTAGTAAGGTACACATCAATAACATGTATATCAAATATAGCTTTCACTTTGCCATCCTTCTTATCCGCCAAATACTTGGGGCAGTTCCGCTTCTAGTGACCAGTCCCTTTGTAGTAGAAGCACCCAGTCTCAGTCTTAGGTCCAGACTTTTGATTCTTCACTTGAACAGCAACTTGCTTGCTGTTCTTCTTGAAGTTCCCCCTCTTCCCTTTGCCCTTTTTCTTGAAACTGGTGGTCTTTTTAACCATCAACACTTGATGCTCCTTCTTGATTTCGACCTCCTTAGCCTTTAGCATTACGAAGAGCTCGGGAATTGTCTTATCCATCCCTTGCATATTATACTTCATCACAAAGCTCTTGCAGCTTGGTGGCAGTGATTGAAGAACTCTGTTAATGACACTATCATCAAGAAGATTAACTCCTAGCTGAGTCAAGTGGTTGTGGTACCAAGAAATTCTGAGTATATGTTCACTGACAAAACTATTCTCCTGCATTTTGCAGCTGTAGCACTTATTGGAGACTTCATATCTCTCAATCCGGACATTTGCTTGAAATATTAACTTCTACTCCTGGAACATCTCATATGCTCCATGACGTTCGAAACATCGTTGAAGTACCGGTTCTAAGCCGTAAAGCATGGCACACTGAACTATCGAGTAGTCATCATCTTTTCTTTGCCAGACGTTCTTTACGTCGTCAGCAGAATCTGCACTAGGCTTGTCACCCAGCGGTGCTTCCGACGTAACTCTTATGTGCAGCAATAAGGATAATCCTCAAGTTACGGACCCAGCCCGTGTGTACCATCATCTTTCAACTTAGCTTTCTCTAGGAATGGATTAAAATTCAACAGAACAACAACACATGACATTTATCTACAATAACATAGACATGCAAAATACTGTCAGGTACTAAGTTCATGATAAATTAAAGTTCAATTTAATCATATTACTTAAGAACTCCCACTTAGATAGACATCCCTCTAATCATCTAAGTGATCACGTGATCCATATCAACTAAACCATGTACGATCATCACGTGAGATGGAGTAGTTTTCAATGGTGAACATCACTATGTTGAACATATCTACTATATGATTCACGCTCAACCTTTCGGTCTCAGTGTTCCGAGGCCATATCTGCATATGATAGGCTCGTCAAGTTTAACGCGAGTATTCTGCTTGTGCAAAACTTGCTTGCACCCGTTGTATGTGAACATAGACCTTATCACACCCGATCATCATGTGGTGTCTCGGCATGATGAACTGTAGCAATGGTGCATACTCAGGGAGAACACTTGTACCTTGAAATTTAGTGAGAGATCATCTTATAATTCTACCGCCGTACTAAGCAAAATAAGATGCATAAAGGATAAATATCACGTGCAATCAATATAAGTGATATGATATGGCCATCATCATCTTGTGCCTTTGATCTCCATCTCCAAAGCACAATCATGATCACCATCGTCACCGGCTTGACACCTTGATCTCCATCGTAGCATTGTTGTCATCTCGCCAACTATTGCTTCCACGACTATTGCTACCGCTTAGTGATAAAGCAAAGCAATTACATGGCGATTGCATTTCATATAATAAAGCGACAACCGTATGGCTCCTGCCAGTTGCCGATAACTATGTTACAAAACATGATCATCTCATACAACAATTTATATAATCATGTCTTGACCATATCACATCACAACTTTCCCTGCAAAAACAAGTTAGATGTCCTCTACTTTTTGTTGCAAGTTTTACGTGGCTGCTACGGGCTTCTAGCAAGAACCGTTCTTACCTACGCATCAAAACCTCGATGTAGTATAGTGATTGCTTTTTGTTCTTCAGAAAGAACCCTGTTCATTGAAACCGATTCAACTAAAGTTGGAGAAATAGACACCCACTAGCCACCTATGTGCGAAGCACGTCGGTAGAACCAATCTCGCATAAGCGTTCACGTAATGTCGGTCTGAGCTGCTTCATCCAACAATAGCGCTGAATCAAGAATCAACTAGTGACGGCAAGCAATATGTATATACCGACGCCAGCAACTCCTTTGTGTTCTAGTCGTGCATAAAACATCTATGCATAGACCTGGCTCGGATGCCACTATTGGGGAACATAGTATTTAAAAAAAATTCCTACGATCACGCAAGATTTATCTAGGAGATGCATAGCAACGAGAGGGGAGAGTGTGTCCATGTACCCTCGTAGACCGAAAGCGGAAGTGACGGTGTCCTGGACTAGGGGGTACTCAACACGTCATCTCCCGATCTGTTAGATTGGGCCGAGGACCCCCGTGGCCGTATACTCATGGACCAGTTCGGACAGCTGCCGCATGCAAGGAAGATTGCACAAGACTTGGCGATCAAGACAATGACTCCTCGCCACCGGCGTATTCGGCTAGGACTCTTGTTATCCTAGGCCTCTGGTGCATTATATATACCGAGGCCAGGCTAGTCGATAGACATATACATACAATCATACCATAGGCTAGCTTCTAGGCTTTAGCCTCTCTGATATCATGGTAGATCTACTCTTGTACTACCCATATCAACAATATTAATCAAGCAGGACGTAGGGTTTTACCTCCATCAAGAGGGACCGAACCTAGGTAAAACATCGTGTCCCCTGCCTCCTGTTACCATCCACCTTAGACGCACAGTTCGGGACCCCCTACCCGAGATCCGCCGGTTTTGACACTGACATTGGTGCTTTCATTGAGAGCTCCGCTGTGTGATCGGCAAAAGGATCGATGGCTCGCCTAGAGATCAGCTGCGACTTCGGCATCTTCATCACCAGCTCGGCTGGTCACCTTGGTTCGGCCAAGAACGGCACGCCGTGTTCAGATCACCATGTTCGGACGAGAGCCTTCATCAAACATCAACTCCGATCTCTATCAAGATCAAGGAGGAATCATCCATGGATCTCGAGGGCTCAACATCAACATTGCCCTTGGGCGGCCGTGCTATTTTTATGGACAGTGAACTTGTATTCGCCGTCACCACCTCCTCGAGCGTCGGTTTGACGATTGCTTCGGTGAAATAGTGCGGAATTACGTCTACAACAGCCATGCAAAATTTCGTCGAGTTCCGATGGAGGAATCTCCGACAATCTATGATATACCGGAGCCCTGTCTAATCTGGATGGGAATCTGGATGAGTTTAGGGCGTGGTCTCTAGAGCCCAGCTCGGAGGTCCTTTGGAAGATCCAACCTTTCATCTACTGTGGAATTCCCATATCTACCACCCCTCCAAATTTCAGCTCGATCCGACGGTTCAATCTCCGAGAACCTTCCGATGAGTGGACCAATTTTCAGATCCGTTTTCTGCGCAAATACAGATTCGACCCGAATTCATGTTTCTTTATGAACGTGATATTGGACAGCCTTTTTAGAGAAATTCTCTTTTGTGGTATTGTGCGTTGTTTTTAAACACGTGCCCGTAAATTTTTAAGCCTCCCATGAGGTCATCTTCATCATCATGCTGGTGTCAAACCAGTCCGGCAATATTGCTCCAAGGCTGCCGACCTGCGCTAGGCACGTCGTCGCTTTGTTGCGTTGAGCTCAAATTTTTCGGATTATCATCTCGGCAAACCGAACAAGAGTCCAGCATCGCAAAGGATAAATCATCACCAACATCGCCGCCCCATGGATTACATGGAGCGGGCATACCGGCATCGCCGCACGGTCACTTCATCAAGCCGGCATCAACCACGTCATGACCTGCATCGGGAGGGCTGCACTATTGCTTCTTCAAGGTGGTGTCCAAATGTCGGATTTTGGGTTCCGGCAGACCCTTGAGGCTCGAACACTGGGGTGCGAGCGGAGATTTCGCCTTCTACCTACTTGCACCCCTCCGCCTCGCTAAGATCTAAGCTATGGAAAGAACAGCACAAGAGACACAGGGTTTATACTGGTTCGGGCCACCGTTGTGGTATAATACCCTACTCCAGTGTGTGGTGTGGTGGATTGCCTCTTGGGCTGATGATGATGAACAATACAAGGAAGAACAGCCTCACGAGGGTCTGTTCTTGGCTGGGGGAATGAACTGCTGGGAGGAGTTCAGTCACCCTTCTCTCTCTCTCTCTCTCTCTCTCTCTCTCTTCTCGATTCTCTCTCCGATTCCAATCCCCTTCCCCTGTGGGTGGCTAGTACTATTTATAGGCAAAGGCCCTGGGCCTCTTCCCAAATATTGAGCGAGAAGGGCGCCAACAATTGGCCATTTTGAAGGGGAACTTCTGGTACACTTATCCTGACTAAAGTTTGTCCTCGCCTTCCAAAGGCTCTGGTGGTGATGCTGGCTTGGGCTCCACAATGACTTCCTCCCTGCCGTTGGACTGGTCTTGGTCTCGTTGCACCGAAACGGGTGCCTTTGCTTGATGCTCTTGCCTACGCTTGCTCCCTTTGCACCAAAGAGGAAAGGAGGACACTGCGCAGGCTGGCACCCGCCTGGCGCCTTTGGTCGTCATGGCTTGCTTCACGGGAACCTCGTGAGGTACCCCGCCTTGATCTCTCCGCCTCCTCGTGAGCCAGCCTGATGAGGCCGTGCCTGAGGAAGCTCCGTGTCATCCGCCCCGCGAGGCTTGGCCCCTCGCGAGGGTCTTGGGTCTGTGTTGATGAAGATGGGCCGTGCTCGGCCCCCTTTTGAGCCACGCCGCAGGCCGCAGGCAGGCAAGTCCGGGGACCCCCGTTCCCAGAACGCCGACAGTAGCCCCCGGGCCCAAGGCTTGCCCGGGCTTGGCCGTGCAGGGAGGCAAAAGGGCAAGGGCGAAGCGCCGCGGGCCCTAGCAGCCTGCGGCCTTGGGCGCCATGTGGCGGTTGAGTGGACGTGGGCGTCTCCACTTCCCCATGGCGCCTCGGCAACTGCACGGATTGGACAAGTCCCTACATGCAAAGCGGGTCATGATTACCTGCGATCGTGGGGGCCGACGGTTGGCCCTCGCCGGCTATAAGTATGGATCGGCGCGCGCCCTTCCAGTTCATCCCCCCTTGCTTCTCCTTCTTCTTCATGGCCCCGTCGAGGAGGTTCTCGGCCGCAGAGAAGGGGAAGGCTCACCAGGTTGAGCCTGCCTCTCCCCCGTCCAAGCACGGCCGAGGGCGCCCTCGCAAACATCCTGTGGCCACCACGGCAGCTCCCCGCGGTCGTGGAGACGATTTCCAGCATGGTGACGGGAGGACTGCTGCGGCCGGGGGGCGCGCTTCGGTCGCGCGTTCCCCTAGGTCGCGCTTTCGCACTGCAGAGGTGCTTCCGGAGTTCGTTGTGTGGTCGGCGGAGCCGACTAGCACCCGACTTCAACTTCCTTGCTTCCTCCTCGGCGAGCTCCCGGCCGGCGCCCCGGGCGGCCTCTGGCTTCAAGCAGACGACTGCTGCAGCCGGGCCTCATGGGCTTCACTGGAGGTCTCCGCAGCCAAGAGCCTGGCCTTGACCCGCGGTTGGCAGACGTCTGCCCACGCGCGTGGCCTGAGCCGTCGGTGCACCCTGCACTTCAAGTTTGACGGCGAGGCCACCCTCTACGTGAGGGTGTTTGGGGAAGATGGTCGCCGTGCAGGGTGCTGCCCTGAGGACGACGACCGCGGCCGGGAACCCAGCCCCGGCGATGATGGAGAGGACAGTGCTCGCGTGATTGGCGGCGCTCAGGGTTCTCAAAGCTTCACCGGTTCTTCTTCAGGCGGCGACTCTTCTAGCGGTGGCCGCGGTCAGCCTCCACGCCATCATACCTGCTTGGGAGGTGGTAGTGTGTCTGCCCGCCGTCGCGCCTCAGTGAAGCGCGGGAGGGAGTCTGCCTGAGCCCCGGAGGCAGCTCGAGTCTTCCTTGCAGGCCGGTGTCAGGCGAGTTGCGCCTGATTTCTTCTTCCTTTTCCTTTTTCCTGCGTAAAAAGATAGTAGGGTGGAGCCCCGCGGGGGCGTGTTTGGGTTATTGCTGTTAATCATTGCTTTGCTTCCGTTATCGTGCCTTCCGGCTACGTGCCCGCGCGTGGATAGTTCCCGGCCCCAGCCGTGGGGGGGAGACCGACCCAGGCCCTGTGTTCGTGTCACGGTGCCCGTGGGGCACAGACTGGAGGGGTCCTCCTGTAATGGACCCAGGTCGCGAAACCTTTGAACGACTAGGACAGGAACACTCGCGAGGGCGCTCGGCTGCCCCCCTCACGTGGCCTTACATAAGAGAAATCGAGGCAGGAGAGTGAAAAGTCGAAGAACCAAAAGCCAAAGACGGCAACAACTTTAATAAAACTTTGAATGAGAATGAACAATCCAACTGCGGAAAGCAAATGAAAAAGCCGCGTCCGACACCTAATCTAGTCTTCGACGTCCTCTCACCAGCGCGGAGCTATGTGCTGCCACTGGGCGTGGGAGGGAGCCCCAGGGCCTGAGGCCGGCGCTCCTGAGACTCCGGGGCGTGTACAGCCCCAACTCATTATTACGTTAGAGTGTCACGGGCGGCGAGCTTCACAGGCGTTGGCCTTCTTCACAGGCTCCGGGCCTTTCTTGGGGGAAGCAGGCTTCACGGGTATTTGCCCTCTTCACAGGCTCCGGGCCCTTTCCAAAACGCGATAGCTTCACATGCATTCGCCTTCTTCACAGGCTCTGGGCCTTTTCCAAAACGCGATACCTTCACAGGCATTCGCCTTCTTCACAGGCTCTGGGCCTTTTCCAAAACGCGACACTTCACAGGCATTCGCCTTCTTCATAGGCTCTGGGCCTTTTCCAAAACGTGACAGCTTCACAGGCATTCGCCTTCTTCACAGGCTCTGGGCCTTTTCCAAAACGCGGCAGCTTCACAGGCATTCGCCTTCTTCACAGGCTCTGGGCCTTTTCCAAAAAGGATAATCTTCACAGGCATTCGCCTTCTTCATAGGCTCTGGGCCTTTTTAGGGGTAGAACCTCCGGAGGTGCTGGATGTTCCATGCGTTCTAGACCGGCACCCCCTCCTGAGTCTCCAAGCGCGCGGAGCCGGGCCTGGAAACATGAACAACCTTGAACGGGCCCTCCCAGATGGGAGAGAGCTTGTGCAGTCCCTCCATGGAGAGAACCAGCCTGAGCACGAGGTTTCCTACCTCGACAGTTCTGGGGCGGATGTTGCGGCAGTGATATCGTCGCAGTGCTTGTTGGTACCTCGCCGCTCGCAGCACGGCTTCTCGGCGACGTTCCTCCCCCAACACGAGGTCCATCCCCCGCATGGCGTCCTGCTGCACCTCGTCGAACGCCAGGACCCACGCGGAGTGACGTCTGACCTCGTGAGGGAGGACCGCTTTGGCTCCGTAGACCAGGAAGAACGGGGTCTCTCCAGTCGGCTTGGTCGCGGTTGTGTGGATGGACCACAACACGAACTGAAGCTCGTCGTACCAACCTCTGCCGCATGCCCCCAGCTTCTTCTTGAACGTCCTAGTCTTGAGGCCCCTCAGGACCTCTACGTTGGCTCGCTCTGCCTGGACGTTGCTTCGGGGGTGCGCCACCGAAACGTAGCATATCCGCGTTCCAAGGTTAGCACAGTATGTTTTGAAGAGGTTACTGGTGAACTGCGAACCATTGTCTGTGATGATGCGGTTCGGCACCCCGGACCGGCTCACGATGCCCCTGATGAACTTAACCACGGAACCCGCGGGGATGGTGCGGACGGCCTCTACTTCAGCCCACTTGGTGAACTTGTCCACGATGACGTAGAGGTAGGGGTAGCCCCCTGGCGCCCGAGGAAACGGGCCCATGATGTACAGCCCCCAGACTGCGAATGGCCATGAAAGGGGTATAGTCTGCAGGCCTCCTGCCGGCTGATGGATCTGCTTGGCGTGGAACTGGCAGGCCTCATAAGCTTTCACTAGTTCGACGGCGTCACTGAGTGCGGTGGGCCAATAAAACCCACTGCGGAACGCCTTGCCGACGAGGGTCCGTGATGATGAATGATGTCCACAGTCTCCGCCGTGTATACCTTCCAGCAGTTCCTTTCCTTGCTCCCTGGAGATGCAGCGCAGGGATACATCGTTTGGTTGCTTCCAGTAGAGCTCTCCATCCTTGATGTAGTATGCTGTGGCCTGCCGTGCCACACGCTCCGCTTCCTCCTCCTTCTCGGGTAGGGTCCCTTGTGTTAAGTAACTCCGGAGCTCCATGATCTAGCACCCCTCCTGAGGTTCCATCGTCAGGAGCAGGCGTGCTCCTGAGGCCGGGCCATAGACCGGGGCTCCTGAGGCAGGCGGCTGGGGGAGCTCCTCCCGAGGCTGAGCCGTGTTTGACAATGACGGCAGGGCTGAGGGCTTGAAGAGCCGCTCCTCGAAGATGCCAGGCTCTTGAGGCAACCGCTTGGATGCCCGTTTGGCGATGTCGTCGGCCTCCTGATTGGTGCCACGGGGCACATGCTGTAACTCCAACCCCCAGAACTGCTTCTCCATCCTGCGGACCTCCGCAAGGTAGGCTTCCATGTGCTCATCTTTCGGCTCGTACACCTTGTTGGAGAAATTGACAAGGAGCTGCGAATCGCCCTTGATGGTGAGGCGTTTCACCCCCAGGGCAGCTGCGGCCTTCAAGCCTGCTATTAAACCTTCATACTCCGCTATGTTGTTGGAGACCTTTTCACCTTGCTAGAAACAGAGTTGTACAGCATAGTAGAGCTTGTCCTGAGTGGGCGATATAAGCACCGCCCCAGCCCCAGCGCCATGCCTGGAGAACGCCCCATCGAAGTCCATGACCCAGCCTTCTGGAGCCTCGCTTCCCGGGGAGAGGGACCGATCCTCGTCGGCCTTGAGGCCTGGTGCCTCTGTCCATTCTGCCACAAAATCCGCTAATGCTGCTCCCTTGATGAGTCTGGTCGTGATGAATTCGAGCTCAAACGCTTGCAGTTCTATGTTCCACTCAGCGACCCTTCCAGCTGAGTTAGGGCTCCTGAGCACTCTCTCCAGGGGGTATGACGAGACGACCTTGATGGGGTGACCCTGAAAATAGTGCCGCAGCTTGCACGAGGCCACCAGTAGCGCGAGGAGGAGCTTCTGAGGCATGGGGTACCGTGCCCTCGCCTCCCACAACACCGTGCTGACGAAGTACACTGGGTGCTCAACGAGGTCGGGTGCGTCAGTACTGGTGGCGCCCTCCGGAGACCATGGTGCCTCCTGAGGCGATGAGGCCTCCTAAGGCTGGCCATCTAGGAGAGGGGCCTCTTCCGCCTCTAGTGCACTCCTCTGTGGCGGCTGATCCTCCTCAGCCGTGGTGGCGGTTTCTGTGGGCCTTCCTTGTTCCTGTTTTACCTTGTCCTGGGCTGCCAGTGTGGTTTTGATTCGATGCTCCTCCCTAACCGCCACCAGGGCTGCGCTGCCGGAGTAGGGAATGGCAGCGAGGTAAAGCACCAGGGGCTCTTGAGGGCACGCAGCCACCATAACCGGAGGGCTGGTCAGGTATCTCTTGAGATCCTGGAACGCCTTGTCGGCCTCTTCAGTCCATTCAAAGGGCCCCTTTATCTTCATTAGCTGGAAGAAGGGCAGTGCTCGCTCCCCCAACTTGGAGATGAAGCGCCCTAGCGCGATGACGTGCCCAGTGAGCTTCTGCATTTCTCTGAGGGTCTTTGGCGGGCTCATGTCCTCGACCGCCTTGACCTTTTCCGGGTTAGCCTCGATGCCTTGGCGGGACACGAGGAAACCCAAGAGCTTGCCCGAGGGGACTCCGAACACACACTTCTCTAGGTTGAGCCGCAGGTTCACTGCGTTGAGGCTCGCGAAGGTTTCCTCCAGGTTTTGTATCAGGGTCCTGGCCTCCCGAGACTTCACCACAATGTCATCGACGTAAGCCTCAACATTCTTCCCGAGCTGCGGGCCCAAGGTGATGTGCATCAGCCGCTGAAAGGTCGCCCCTGCGTTACGCAGCCCAAATGGCATGCATGTGTAGCAGTACACCCCACACGGGGTTAGGAAGGCTGTCTTTTCGATGTCTTCTACCGCCATCTTGATCTGGTGATACCCAGAGAAGGCATCCAAGAAGCATAGCAGGTCGCATTCTGCGGTGGAATCGACGATCTGGTCGATGCAGGGGAGCGGGAACGGATCTTGCGGGCATGCCTTGTTGAGGTTGGTGAAGTTGACACACATGCGCTCCTTCCCTCCCTTCTTTGGCACAACGACAGGGTTGGCCAACCAATCCGGGTATCGGACCTCGCGAATGACCCCAGCGACTTCTAGTTTGCGGGTCTCTTGGATGATGAAGGCCTGCTTTTCTGTGGACTGCCGCCTTGCCTTCTGCATCACAGGGCGCACTTTGGGGCATACGTTGAGGTGATGCTCGATTACGCTCCTAGGGATCCCTGCCAACTGGTCAGGCTCCCAAGCGAATACCTTTTTGTTTGCGCACAGGAACCTGACCAGGGCCTCCTCCTGCTCGGGCTCGAGGTTGGCGCCTATGGTGAAAGTGGCATTGGTGGACCCGTCCTCATTGATGGGAATCTGCTTGGTTTCTGCCTTGTCTTGGGTGAACAACTGTTTCTTCCTGGCGGGTGCAGCCCCCTTGGGCTCGGGGGTCTCCGAGTCGGCAGGCTATGCCGACGCCGCCGTCTTGAAGGCGAGCTTGAGCACTCGCAGCGTGTCTCCGGTATCCCCGTGCACGGTGAGGACACCGCTGCTCCCGGGCATCTTCATGAGGTTGTACGCTGGGTGCGTCGCAGCCATGAACTGGGCCAACGCTGGGTAGCCGAGGAT
Source organism: Triticum dicoccoides (assembly GCF_002162155.2). Classification (NCBI taxonomy): domain Eukaryota; kingdom Viridiplantae; phylum Streptophyta; class Magnoliopsida; order Poales; family Poaceae; genus Triticum; species Triticum dicoccoides. The sequence goes on from NC_041384.1 coordinate 289,956,367, forward strand.
GGCGTTGTAGGGGAGGCCGATGGGGCCGATGTCGAAGTCGACCAGCTCCGTGCGGAAGTTGTTGTAGGTGCCAAAGGTTACTGGGAGCCAGATATGTCCCAAGGAGCTGGATGATCCGCCCCCAACGCCTGAAATGGGCCGGCTGTGTTGCAACCGTTCCAGGGGTATGCAGAGGAGGTTGAAGGCCTCAACCGAGAGCACGCTGAGGCCCGCACCGCCATCGATGAGAGTTCTGGTGACGGCCACCTGGCAGATGGTGGGGTGCATAGCATGGGGAGCGCACCCGAGCAGGCCGAGTTGGAGGGGTGGTCCTCCGAGTTGAAGGTCAGGCCGGCCTTGGGCGCCACCTGGTCCGGGAGAGCCCCCTGCCGTGTGGAAGCGGCGCTGACCCGGCGGATGAACGGCTTGACGTGGTGACTCGTAGGCGGCTCCTACGAGCCGCCCAGGAGGGTCGCGACGACCGGGGGTGTTGGTGTAGTGTGGTGGGCGAGGAAGAGGCGCGGAGCTCGTCCCAAGAGGCTGCCCGCAGGTGGGGCAGCCATGCGCGCGGAGCGCCGGTGAGGGCCATGGGGAGCTAGTTGGCCATGACCCTATCGTCACCCCCAGCTTCGAGGATGGCCTCTTCGTACGCCGGCAAGAAGGCCAGCAGATCGGTCGCACCGCTGTAGTGCGGCGGCGTCTTTGGCTCGACTTGTCCAGCCACCGTACCCGTTGCAGGGCTGGGGCCACGGCTCGGAGCCCGTGGCCCCCGTGCTGGCGCCGGCGGCCGGAGCAGGCGGCGCGCTACTCATCGCGAGGCAGGTCGCAGCGGTGGCGGAAGGGAAAACTCCGGTGCACCCCTAGCTGGCGCACCAAATGTCAGATTTTGGGTTCCGGCAGACCCTTGAGGTTCGAACACTGGGGTGCATGCGGAGATTCCGCCTTCTAACTACCTGCACCCCTCCGCCTCGCTAAGATCTAAGCTATGGAAAGAACAGCACAAGAGACACAGGGTTTATACCGGTTCGGGCCACCGTTGTGGTGTAATACCCTACTCCAGTGTGTGGTTTGGTGGATTGCCTCTTGGGCTGATGATGATGAATAATACAAGTAAGAACAGCCTCGTGAGGGTCTGTTCTTGGCTGGGGGGATGAACTGCTGGGAGGAGTTCAGTCACCCTTCTCTCTCTCTCTTCTCGATTCTCTCTCCGATTCTGACCCCCCTCCCCTGTGGGTGGCTAGTCCTATTTATAGGCAAAGGCCTTGGGCCTCTTCCCAAATATTGAGCGGGAAGGGCTCCAAAAATTGGCCATTTTGAAGGGGAACATCTAGTACACTTATCCTGACTAAAGATGGTCCTCGCCTGCCAAAGGCTCTGGTGGTGATGCTGGCTTGGGCTCCACAATGACTTCCTCCCTGCCGTTGGACTGGTCTTGGTCTCGTTGCACCGAAACGGGTGCCTTTGCTTGATGCTCTCGCCTGCGCTTGCTCCCTTTGCACCAAAGAGGAAAGGAGGACACTACGCGGGCTGGCACCCGTCTGGCGCCTTTGGTCGTCATGGCTTGCGTCACGGGCACCTCGTGAGGTAACCTGCCTTGATCTCTCCGCCTCCTCGCGAGCCAGCCTGATGAGGCCGTGCCTGAGGAAGCTCCGTGTCATCCGCCCCGCGAGGCTTGGCCCCTCGCGAGGGTCTTGGGTCTGTGTTGATGAAGATGGGCCGTGCTCGGCCCCCTTTTGAGCCACGCCGCAGGCCGCATGCAGGCAAGTCTGGGGACCCCCGTTCCCAGAACGCCGACAGCCACCGCTCTATCGCCCATCAGGCAATGGGTATGCTGATTGATTCCCGATTTTGGGAGTCGCTTTTCTTCGGAATGCTACAACAAATAAACCAGGTGCTATTAATCCTAACATTTTTTGCTAGTTGGGTTTATTTTTCTTAAGAAATTATTACTCTGGCTTGTTCCATCATCTATACATAGGTCTACCAAATGGCGGCCACATTAAAAATGATCGCATGGTGATTCGGTCGGTTTTCGTACATAGTTCGGCGAACGCCGCATTCGGAGCCCGGACCGCCCAGCAAATTCAGGCTTTGCCACGCCTTCACTGCGTCACGCTGACGCCCGACATCGACATTGACTTCGATGCCAGGACATATTTCTTTTATTACTCACTTTGCATAAATTATTTATTATGCAACACTTTTTTAATTATTATTATTACTATTATCTTTGGTTTGTACTATTTTTTGTGCACAGGAAAATGATCCGGGTTGGGCAGTATCGTCAACTCGGCGTACTGACATACCACGTCACCTCGTCTGGACGGGGGGTTTCATCAACACTTCATTACCCCATGCCAGGGACTTCGGCATCACTCTGCCAGCCTGCATTGACTGTGCTATGTGACCACTTCCGAGTGCCGAGCTCTTTGCTCCGCCACCTTGGGATCGGCTTGGGGGATGGAACCTTGTCCCGCATCAAGCTCGGGCCGCGTCATCAATACCGAACACATTAACCAGCTAAGTTGCCTTCATGCTCAAAATTTTAAATTTTTAACTTGTGTTCGGTTCGACCAAGAATTATACCTTTTTGAAAAAAAGTTGCTTGTAGAGAATCTCCTTGTCAAAACTTTGTTTGTGACACACAGATTCAAATACCCTGTTTATTTAGGGGCTCCCTTGATGGAGCTTTTCCTCTTGCATATGATTATACTTGTATGGCTTCGTTCCTTGTTCGTGTATTACGCCACAATATGCACCATATTGACTTAAGCGATTTGCAAGATGGGTTGCCTGGCTTCTGTGCTTACCCCTACGTTCCCGATTGTTCGGCTAGGGAGTAAAAGGAGCACCTCTGCGATTTTCACGACCGGGTCCTCCGAGCTCTGACCTCAGACTGGGTGAAGCCGAAAGCTAGCGCTCGTATTGTTTTCAATCATGGTCGGCACAAAACGGAACTCATGAGTACAAAAAAATCTATTGCACAAGTCTCATAGTAATAATGAGCACCGAAGAAAGGTATCGGTGGGGGTACTATTTTCTTCGAAGATGCTTCTTGCACTTCTTTTGTAATATAGCATAAGTTCCCTGAGCGCGATATGTCTGTTATAGCCTTATGGCCCGGTTGCCTAGTTATCGGAAACACTGTCAATATTCTCGACAGGTGGAGTACATAACACTTTTCGGTCCTTGACCGAAGAGGGAGAAGCCGACGGTCGGTTAAGATGCATTTAAAGTTCGGGTGAACAAAGATATGATATTAGTACTTCGGTACATACAATCATTATACATAAAATTCTTTTTACCCAAGTCACTTGGGGGCTCTTAAATTTATATGAGCCGTTTTATAATAAGTGTTCTTCTTAGTCGTTGCAAAGTTTTTCTTACTATTATTATTTATCACTCCTCTTTTCGACACAAGTGTGTGGTCACTAGCCGGGGAGCCTAATTTCACTCTCAAAGCCGCTAGACTTTAGTTTTCTAAACTGGCCTAATAAGAAGTACTCCGCCTTCGGGATAGGAGGTTGAAGCCGTAGGCTGACCCACTTGAAGTCTTGAGATAGGATGTGTCATGTTAAAGCACGACATAAGCACTTTTTTTCTAAGACCAATTTTCGGATTGGCACCGAACACTTGATCTTGTTCGGACATCAAGTTTTTACTGACATTTTTTTGGTTTTCCAAGCCTATGGCACTTTTAAACTATTTGTGTGTTTTCAGCACAAGTCTCGCAGTGCAACACCGGATACCTTTAGAGATTCGGCAAAAACATTCTCGGATATTGCTATATATGCATCGGTTTCGAATTGTGTCTTCGGTCAATAGTTGGGTTTCCCGGCTCATGCACTTGATTCCTATGTTCCGCTTTGTTCGGCTAGGCGTGCAAAGGGAGAACCACTGCGATTGTGCTTCCAGCTCACATGGTTAAGCAACTCAGTGGAGAAAGCCGAAAACTGACTGTCACAATAAGCGTAAACTGGTCAGCGATCCGACGACTGTGTTAAATGACGGGCCATTCATAACAATGGACGAAGTGTTTACGGCTTGACCTCGACTGTCGCCGAACACTACCGGGGGCTATTAACTGGCCTCCCAAACTAAATCCTCGATATTTTGCTCTTACATTAGAGCTGAGGTTTCATGATCATGCTTAGCATGACAACCCAAAGAAAGGAACCGATAGCGGGACTATTTCCTTTGGAAGACATTTCTTATGTTAAACAGTAATATAACATATCTCTCTGCGTACCTTTGTTTATAAAACCGTATGGCGATATTGCCTTGTTTGTCATAAATATTTGCCCTCATAAAGGCTTTATAAAGTAGGACAAACACTCCTCGGCTACGGGCCGAGGAGGTGGAGCCGATGGTCGGTCAACAAAGTTTTGTACAATGCGGATCTGAGCATTAATGATGTAAAGTACTTGGATACATAGAATCATTACACATAATTTGTGATATTACTCTGGATATAGATCCTTAATTCGGCCACCCGTGCCCGCATTAAGGCTCGGGGGCTACTGGGCTTCGGGCTTATTATTTACAAATATTAAAGGGGTGTATCAATCCCCTGATCTGGTGTTGCCACCCGACTAGTGTCTCGGGGGCTACTACATTGCATGTTCAATGCCGAAAATTTTAAGTGCAATATAGTTGCCGAGGAGATTTTCATCCTCAGGTTGGTCGGCCGCACCCAACCTGAGTCTCGAGGACTAAGCACGCCGCTTTTTGTGTCCCGAAGTATTCTGCCGAGCTAGGACTTAATCCTCAGGCCGATTTTGCAAATCAACCTGAGTCTCAGCGGCTACTAGGATCAGCGGTCTTACGTCATCCTTCAGGTGCATCTCGGGTTTTAGACCGATACACTCCTTGAGGGCTACTGGGTATATATCTCGGCAGAGAATAAATTGCACCAATAAAAAATATTCACAATAAATCAGCCCGTGGTCGGGGTGGTGCACCACCTCAGAAGCAGTCCGGCATAAAGCTCGGGCGCTAGTGGCTGGCTCCATAGAGGGCATTTCCAGCATTAAGCTCGGTAAAACTCCTTCAACTTTTTGAACCAAGGTGATATAACACCTCGGATATAGTCCGGCGTTGGAGGTCGGATACATTCCGGCGTTGGAGCTCGGAAAGCAGTCCGGCATTGGTGCTTGGCTGCAAAAGATACCTCGAATGAAGTCCGGCGTTGGAGCTCAGACGCAAGAGAACACTGCCTCCCGGGAACAACTTCAAACCCGAGGTGTGGCATAGAAATAACCAGGCATTGGTGAAGGCCGGAAACTTAAAGGGGCTCCACGGATACACGACGTGTAAACTCGTCGAATGCATTTCGGCGATCCTTAAGATCGAAGATGAGAAGATTTGTTGAACCTGTTTTCAAGACCAACAACCGAAGATGAAGAACAGTTCGGAAGAATTGAGGAGCGTCCCTAACTTGAAGACCGGTTCAGGGGGCTACTAACGGTGTCCTGGACTAGGGGGTACTCAACACGTCATCTCCCGATCTGTTAGATTGGGCCGAGGACCACCGTGGCCGTATACTCATGGGCCAGTTCGGACAGCTGCCGCATGCAAGGAAGATTCCACAAGACTTGGCAATCAAGACAAGGACTCCTCCCCACCGGCGTATTCGGCTAGGACTATTGTTATCCTAGGCCTCTGGTGCATTATATAAACCGAGGCCAGGCTAGTCGATAGACATATACAACAATTATACCATAGGCTAGCTTCTAGGGTTTAGCCTCTCCGATCTCGTGGTAGATCTACTCTTGTACTACCAATATCATCAATATTAATCAAGCAGGACGTAGGGTTTTACGTCCATCAAGAGGGCCCGAACCTGGGTAAAACATCGTGTCCCCTGCCTCCTGTTACCATCCACCTTAGACGCACAGTTCGGGACCCCCTACCCGAGATCCGCCGGTTTTGACACCGAATGGAAGCGTTAAGTAACGCGGTTGATGTAGTCGAACATCTTCACGATTCAACCGATCAAGTACCGAACGCACGACACCTCCGTGATCTGAACACGTTCATCTCAGTGACGTCCATCATACTCTTGATCTAGTTGAGGCCAAGGGAGAGTTTCGGCAGCACGATGGCGTGATGACGGCGATGAAGAAGTTACCAACGCAGGGCTTCACCTAAGCACTACAATGATATGACCAAGGTGGAAATCTGTGGAGGGGGAACCACACACGGCTAAGACAACTGTCAACTTGTGTGTCTATGGGGTGCCCCCTCCCCCTTATATAAAGGAGTGGAGGAGGAAAGGACCAGCCCTCTCTATGGCGCGCCCCAAGGGGGATTCCTACTTTTAGGAGGAGTAGGTTTCCCCCCTTTCCCTAGTTGGAGTAGGAGAAGAAGGAAGAGGGAGAAGGAGAGAAGGAAAGGGAGACGGCCCCCTCCCCAATTAGGATTGGGCTTGGGGGGGGGTAGGGGGGAGCCCCCAATTGCCCGCCTTGTTTTCTCTCCCACCATGGCGCATTAAGGCCCACTGACTCCCCAGGGGGTTCTAGTAACCCCCCGGTACTCCGGTAATTGCCTGAACTTATCTGAAACCATTCCGATGTCCAAACATAGCCTTCCAATATATCAATCTTTATGTCTCAACCATTTCGAGACTCCTCGTCATGTCCGTGATCACATCCGGGACTCCAAACTACCTTTGGTACATAAAACACATAAACTCATAATACTGATCGTCATCTGATACGTCTCGTCGTATCTACTTTTCCAAACACTTTTGCCCTTGTTTTGCACTCTAACTTGTATGATTTGAATGGAACTAACCCGGACTGATGCTTTTTTCAGCAGAATTGCCATGGTGTTGTTTTATGTGCAGAAAACAAATATTCTCGGAATGACCTGAAACTCCACGGAACATCTTAGAAAAAATAATAAAAAATCCTCGCCAAAGATGAAGTCCAGGGGGCCCACACCCTGCCAC
>NC_041384.1:289963773-290020773 GCF_002162155.2 Triticum dicoccoides
CCTACCTCGTGGGCCCCCTGGATGCCCTCCGACGCCAACTCCAACTCTATATATTTGCTTTCGGAGAGAAAAAAATTAGAGAGAAGAAATCATCGCATTTTACGATACGGAGCCACCGCCAAGCCCTAAAACCTCTCGGGAGGGCTGATTTAGAGTCCGTTCGGGGCTCCGGAGAGGGGAATCCGCCGCTGTCGTCATCATCAACCATCCTCCATCACCAATTTTATGATGCTCACCACCATGTGTGAGTAATTATATCGTAGGCTTGCTGGACGGTGATGGGTTGGATGAGATTTATCATGTAATCGAGTTAGTTTTTTAGGGTTTGATCCCTAGTATCCATTATGTTCTGAGATTGATGTTGCTATGACTTTGCTATGCTTAATGCTTGTCGCTAGGGCCCGAGTGCCATGATTTCAGATCTGAACCTATTATGTTTTCATGAATATATGTGAGTTCTTGATCCTATCTTGCAAGTCTATAGTCACCTACTATGTGTTATGATCCGGCAACCCCGAAGTGACAATAATCGGGACCACTCCCGATGATGACCATAGTTTGAGGAGTTCATGTATTCATTATGTGCTAATGCTTTGTTTCGGTTCTCTATTAAAAGGAGGCCTTAATATCCCTTAGTTTCCAATAGGACCCCGCAGCCACGGGAGGGTAGGAGAAAGGATGTCATGCAAGTTCTTTTCCATAAGCATGTATGACTATATACGGAATACATGCCTACATTACATTGACGAATTGGAGCTAGTTCTGTGTCACCCTATGTTATGACTGTTACATGATGAACCGCATCCGGCATAATTATCCATCACTGATCCGATGCCTACGAGTTTACCATATACTAGTTTACGCTTATTTACATTCCCTCTGCTACTGTTACAATCACTACAAAATACCAAAAATATTACTTTTGCTATCTTTACTTTTGTTGCCGCTACCACCACTATCATATTACTTTGCTATTAAACACTTTGCTGCAGATACTAAGTTTCCAGGTGTGGTTGAACTGACAACTCAGCTGCTAATACTTGAGAATATTCTTTGGCTCCCCTTGTGTCGAATCAATAAATTTGGGTTGAATACTCTACCCTCGAAAGTTGTCGCGATCCCCTATACTTGTGGGTTATCAAGACCAATTTCTGGCGCCGTTGCTGGGGAGCATAGCTCTATTCTTTGAGTCACTTGGGATTTACATCTTCTTATCATTATGAAGAACTTGAGAGATCCTAAAACCAAGATCTATCCCTCAACTACGAGGGGAGGTAAGGAACTGCCATCTAGCTCTACACTTGATTCACCTTCTGTTATGAGTAAGCTAGCGACACCTAAACCTGCTTCTATTAGTTCTGATATGTTGCATGTTATTGATGATGCCACTTCTGCTATGCATGATACTTATGATGAAACTGCTTCTATGCCTGATACTACTGTGCCCCTTGGTGAATTTCTTGATGAACAAATTGCTAGGGCTAGAGAAAAAGAAATTATTGAATCTGAATACGATGATGATAGTGATGATGAAAATATGCATGTTATTCCTGAGGGCTATCTTTTTGATATGGAATCTTCTGCCGCTATTTTAGCTTGCAAGGATAGATATGAGCTTAAGAGGTTATTAGTTAAATGGAACAAAGAATAACTTAGAGATAAAATGAAACCCGACCCTGCTTTTGCTACATCACCTATTTGTGTTCCTGATAAGGATTATGAATTCTCTGTTGATCCTGATATAATTAGTTTGGTTGAATCTGATCCGTTTTATGGCTATGAATCTGAAACTGTTGTGGCACATCTTACTAAGTTAAATGATATAGCTGCCCTGTTCACTAATGATGAGAGATCGCGTTACCTCTATATACTTAAAATATTTCTGTTCTCAATAAAGGGTGATGCTAAGATATGGTTTAATTCTCTTGATCCTGGTTGTGTGCGTAGTCTCCAGGATATGATTTATTACTTCTCTGCTAAATATTTCCCTGCTCATAAGAAACAAGCTGCTCTGAGGGAAATATACAACTTTGTGCAAATTAAAGAAGAGAGTCTGCCACAAGCTTGGGGGAGGCTCCTCAAGTTAGTTAATGCTTTGCATTATCATCCTCTTAAGAAACCCGAAATAATTGATATATTTTATAATGATCTAACCAATGCTTCCAGAGATTACCTGGATAGTTGTGCTGGTTCTCTTTTCAGGGAAAGAACACCAGATGAAGCTGAAATTATATTGAATAATATGTTCACAAATGAAAATAATTGGGCACCTCCGGAGCCAGCTCCTGAGCTAGCTCCTGCTCCAATTACTGAGCCTATTCCTAAACCAACCCCAAAGAAGAGAGGTGTTCTATTTCTCAGTCCCGAAGATATGCAAGAGGCAAAGAAATCTATGAAAGAGAAAGGTATTAAAGCTGAAGACGTTAAGAATTTACCTCCTATTGAAGAAATACATGGTCTTAATTCACCGCCTGTTGAAGAAACTTATGATCTCAATTCTTCATTTATTGAAGAACCTCCTGACCCCGATATCCTGACACAAGTAGTAAAGGTAAATTCTCTCTATAGATATGATAAAGCTGAAGTTCCTCCTAATAAAATTGCTAGTCAGTGCTTGGATGAGTTCGATAACTTTATGTTTAAACAAGACGACTTCAATGCTTATTTTGGTAGACAATTAAAAGAAAATGCTTATATGATTAGACGCTTGGGTGATTATATGGCTAATATTAAAGGTGAACTTAAACTTGTTAGCAAACATGCTTCTATGGTTACCGCGCAAGTAGAACAAGTGCTTAAAGCTCAAAAAAAAGTGCTTGATGAAATGAATAGTAAGAAAAATGATTATGCTGTTAGAGTGGCTACTAGAACTGGTAGAATGACTCAAGAACCTTTGTATCCTGAAGGCCACACTAAGAGAATCGAGCAAGATTCTCAGAGAAATAATATTCATGTTCCTAGTTCTTGTAAAAAGAAGAACTATGAAAAATGATAGAACTGTGCAAACTTCTAGTGAACCTATTGCTGAACCACCTGATAATCCAAATGATATATCTATGTATGATGCTGAAACACAATCTGGTAATGAACATGAACCTAATGAAAATATTAATGATGATGTTCATGATGATGCTCAACCTAGTAATGACAATGATGTAGAAATTGAACCTGCTATTGATCTTGATAACCCACAATCAAAGAATCAACGTTATGATAAAAGAGACTTTGTTGCTAGGAAACATGGTAAAGAAAGGGAACCTTGGGTTCAGAAACCCATGCCTTTTCCTCCAAAACCATCCAAGAAAATGGATGATGAGGATTTTGAGCGCTTTGCTGAAATGATTAGGCCTATCTTTTTGCGTATGCGATTAACTGATGTGCTCAAAACAAATCCATATGCTAAATATATGAAGGATATCATTACTAATAAAAGAAAGATACCGGAAGCTGAGATTTCCACCATGATTGCTAGTTATACTTTTAAGGGTGGAATACCAAAGAAACTTGGAGACCCCGGAGTACCTACTATACCTTGCTCCATTAAAAGAAATTATATTAAATCTGCTTTATGTGATCTTGGAGCCGGTGTTAGTGTTATGCCTCTCTCTTTATATCGTAGACTTGACTTGAATAAGCTGACACCTACCAAAATATCTTTGCAAATGGCTGATAAATCAACTGCTATACCTGTCGGTATTTGTGAGGACGTGCCTGTTGTGGTTGCAAACGTTACTATTTTAACGGACTTTGTTATTCTTGATATTCCCGAGGATGATAGTATGTCTATTATTCTTGGAAGACCTTTTCTTAATACTACAGGGGCTGTTATTGATTGCAACAAAGGCAATGTCACTTTTCATGTTAATGGTAATGAGTATAAGGTACACTTTCCGAGGAAACAACCTCAAGTTCATAGTATCAACTCCATTGGAAAAATCCCATCGATTATAATTGGAGGTTTTGAATTTCCTCTTCCTACTGTCAAAAAGAAATATGATATACTTATTATAGGAGATGTGCATACCCCCGTTGAGGTAACTTAGTGTTATTCGAAATTTCTCCGGTTTCATGATTATCGGAATGAGTTTGTTAACAAGACTTGATCAACCTTGTTAGTGGATTCTTTTTGATGAGCATGAGATGGATGAAACTAGAAGCACAAACTTCTGCACCCTCTCTATATTTTCTGTTATTTAGTAGAAATAAAGTAAAAATAGTATTTTTCTGTCTGTTTCCTGGCTTATCCATGCAATATAAAAATATCCTGAAAATAAAAGTCCTCAGAATGACATGCCAATTTAATATGATTTTTTCGGGAATATTCGAGGATTTATTGTGCAAAAATTACCACGGGAGGAGCTGCCACCTGGCCACGAGGGTGGTGGGCGCCCCCCCTCTAGGGCGCGCCCCCCTACCTCGTGGGCCCATGGTGGCCCTCCTCCACTTATCTCAGCACCCATCTTCTTCCTCTGTCTCACGCAAACCCGAAAAACCAACTCAAGCACGAGTTCCAGCCACTTTTGCTGTGATTTTCGATCTCCTTGCTCGCAAAACTGCTTGGGGAAATTGTTCCTTGGTATGTGACTCCTCCATTGGTCCAATTAGTTTTTGTTCTAGTGCTTTATTCTTTGCAAATTTGTGCTGCATAGCTGACCATGTTCTTGAGCTTGCATGTCAAATTTATATGGTTCTAAGTAGTTCTAATGCTTGATATAGGCTCTAGGCACTTGTATGAGTAGTTGCTATCAGTTTTATTGAAGTTGGTTCACTTTTGTTTGAAGTTACTAAAAATTTCAGAATTTTTCAGAGAAAAACAACATGCTTAGGAAGATGTTCCAAGGTGGTTCTTCTAAGAAGCAAGGACCCAGGATTGCTATGCGCGATGCTGACGAGGATCCACCAAGAGACGCTCCAGTACGACCTTGCGAATGGCCGTCGGAAAATTTTATGGACCATGCGGGAATTAAAGAAGAATTCAAAGCATATTTGCGCAGTGCCGGTCTTGAGGATGTTGAGGCTAACAAATGCCCCCAGTATCATGATCTCCCAAGTTCATTTGTGAGGAGGTTTGAGTATTCATCTTCGCATAATTCTCCTTCAGTCATGTTTGATCTCTATGACAAATCTTATACCATGGACTTAGAGGATTTCACTTCTGCTTGCAAACTTCCATCATGGGGTAGTGTTAGGGATCCCCCTAAATTTGAATTTAGAAACTTTCTTGCTAGTATAACTGTGGGGGAATCTAGAGATATAACGCAGGCTACCATAGGGAGCATTCACTTTCCTGCTATACATTATTTTGCTCTTTTCATCGGTAGATGCATAAATGCTAAGGATGAAGCATGTCACATGTGTGTCCATGATCTTAGCATTCTTAGGAGTGCTGTGTTAGGAGACCAATCTTATCATATGGGAGCCATTGTAGCTCATAGGTTGCATCATAATAGACATAATGGAGATTTCTTTGGAGGAATTTATGCAACCCGCTTAGCTCATTTTCTTGAGATAGACATTCGTGAGGGTGATACGGAGTTGCCTCCTCCATATTTAGATTATAACTCTATGGCTTCGCACCAGTTTGTCGAGAGGCCTGAATCACCTCTCTTATATCGTTTAATTTTTGATAAACGACGTGTTTTCCGTATTACTCTCCCTGCTCCTTCCTTCTTTGATTCACAGACAAAAATAAGATATGTTATTACCAGAGAGGAGGCAGAAGAGTACGAGAGGAGAGCGGAGGCAGCTCGACTCCACGCTGCAGCTCAGCACGTGATAACCGCTGCACATCAGTATGATCCCACCTATTCTTCGTCGAAGTACGACCCCAGCTACACCTACGGGTACCCACCAGGCCATTCCTCGCAATAGACCAACTTAGGCCAAAAGTCTAAGCTTGGGGGAGTACGTATTTCTCACCAACATTACATTTATGTTCACACACACTCATTGCTAGATGTCGGTGCTCATACTTTTTCACTGTAATATCCATGCTAGTTATTTTCTATTTCCTACTTTCTTCTTGTGTGTTTGTTAAACCTTAAGAAAAACCAAAAAAATTATTAGTAGTAGTTTATTTTTCTGCTGTAGTAGTAATAATTAAAAAGAAAACCCAAAAATATTTCCTGTTCTTCTTTTGCTTGTTGGGAGCTTTCCCGTGTAAATAGTTTTATTTCTTTTCTTTTCTTTGGGGGTCAGTAGGAGAAGACCATGATTAAATTGTTGAAGTGGCTCTTATATGCATTATTGTTGATTTAACCAAGAGCCCATATTGCCTTTTCTTCTCCTGTTTATTTAATGCTCGCAGATTCCATCTTAGTCCAATGCACGTACACTCTTATTATTATTTACACCGTTCGGTCGTGCAAATGAAAGGCAATTATGATGATATATGATGGACCGACTGAGATGAGAAAAGCTGGTATGAACTCGACCTCTTTTGTTTTTGTAAATATGATGAGTCCTCGTTCTTGATTTAGCTTATTATGAATAAACATGTTTGCAATGACAATTAGAGATCGTAGTTGCTTGTGCGATGCTTTATTAGCTATGAGATATAATGATTTACCTTGTGTGCCAACATGCAATTGAGATGGTTATGATGTGGTATGATGGTGTGGTATCCTCCTTTGTATGATTTAAGTGACTTGACTTGGCACATGTTCACGCATGTAGTTGAAACAAATCAACATGGCCTTCACGATATTTATGTTCATGGTGGATTATATCCTACTCATGCTTGCATTCAATGTTTATTAATTTTAATGCATGTACATGGCTGTTGTCGCTCTCTAGTTGGTCGCTTCCCAGTCTTTTGATAGCTTTCACTTGTACTAAGCGGGAATACTGATTGTGCATCCAATCCCTTAAACCCCAAAGTTATTCCAGATGAGTCCACTATACCTTCCTATATGCGGTATCTACCTACCGTTCAAAGTAAATTTGTATGTGCCAAACTCTAAACCTTGAAATAAACATTCTGTTTTGTATGCTCGAATAGCTCATGTATCAACCAAGGCTGTCCTTAGCTTCCGTGTTAGGCGGGTTATTCTCAAGAGGAGTGGACTCCGCTCCTCACTCACGAGAATATGGCTGGTCACCGGGATGCCTAGTCCCATGCTTTATGCAAACCAAATCAAAATTAATTGCAAACAAAACTCCCCCTGGGACCTGATGTATGTTGGAAGCACTCGTTGTTTCGAGCAAGCCATGGATTGATGTTTGTTCGTGGAGGGGGAGTATAAACTTTACCATTCTGTTTGGGAACCGCCTATAATGTGTTTAGCATGGAAGATATCGCCATCTCTTAGTTACTACGTTGACAATGAAAGTATACCGCTCAAAATACAATTTATCTCTATTGCAAAACCGAGCTCTGGCACCTCTACAAATCCCTGCTTCCCTCTGCGAAGGGCCTATCCATTTACTTTTATGTTGAGTTATCACCCTCTTATTAAAAAGCACTAGCTGGAGAGCACAGCTGTCATTTGCATTCATCACTATTAATCTATGTTGGGTGTGACTATGATTGGATCTCTTTTACCATGAATTACAATGTCTAATCAGTCCTTGATCTTTAAAAGTGCTCTACATTTATGTTTTGCGGTCTCAGAAAGGGCTAGCGAGATACCATCTTGTTATATCATATTATGATTGTTTTGAGAAAGTGTTGTCATCCGAGATTTATTATTATGACTTGCTAGTTGATTATGCTATTGATATGAGTAATTATGAGACCTGAGAATTATTGCAAATCTGGTTAATTATGATCTATGCTGAAAACTTGAATGCTGGGTTGACATAGTTACAACAACAAGAGCAAACAGAGTTTGTAAAAGTTTTCTTTCTTTCTTTCAGTTTGTCAACTGAATTGCTTGAGGACAAGCAAGGGTTTAAGCTTCGGGGAGTTGATATGTCTCCGTCGTATCTACTTTTCCAAACACTTTTGCCCTTGTTTTGGACTCTAACTTGTATGATTTGAATCGAACTAACCTGGACTGACGCTGTTTTCAGCAAAATTGCCATGGTGTTGTTTTATGTGCAGAAAACAAATATTCACCGAATGACCTGAAACTCCACGGAACATCTTAGAAAAAATAATAAAAAATCCTTGCCAAAGATGAAGACCAGGGGCCCACACCCTGTCCACGAGGGTGGGGGGCGCGCCCCCCTACCTCATGGGCCCCCTGGATGCCCTCCGACGCCAACTCCAACTCTATATATTTGCTTTCGGACAGAAAAAAATTAGAGAGAAGAAATCATCGCATTTTACGATACGGAGCCACCGCCAAGCCCTAAAACCTCTCGGGAGGGCTGATCTAGAGTCCGTTCGGGGCTCCGGAGACGGGAATCCGCCGCTGTCGTTATCATCAACCATCCTCCATCACCAATTTCATGATGCTCACCACCATGTGTGAGTAATTATATCGTAGGCTTGCTGGACGGTGATGGGTTGGATGAGATTTATCATGTAACCGAGTTAGTTTTGTTAGGGTTTGATCCCTAGTATCCATTATGTTCTGAGATTGATGTTGCTATGACTTTGCTATGCTTAATGCTTGTCGCTAGGGCCCGAGTGCCATGATTTCAGATCTGAACCTATTATGTTTTCATGAATATGTGTGAGTTCTTGATCCTATCTTGCAAGTCTATAGTCACCTACTATGAGTTATGATCCGGCAACCCCGAAGTGACAATAATCGGGACCACTCCCGATGATGACCATAGTTTGAGGAGTTCATTTATTCATTATGTGCTAATGCTTTGTTCCGGTTCTCTATTAAAAGGAGGCCTTAATATCCCTTAGTTTCCAATAGGACCCCGCTGCCACGGGAGGGTAGGAGAAAGGATGTCATGCAAGTTCTTTTCCATAAGCACGTATGACTATATACGGAATACATGCCTACATTACATTGATGAATTGGAGCTAGTTGTGTGTCACCCTATGTTATGACTGTTACATGATGAACTGCATCCGGCATAATTATCCATCACTGATCTGGTGCCTACGAGTTTTCCATATACTGGTTTGCGCTTATTTACTTTCCCGTTGGTACTGTTACAATCACTACAAAATACCAATAATATTACTTTTGCTGTCTTTACTATTGTTGCCGCTACCACCACTATCATATTACTTTGCTACTAAACACTTCGCTGCAGATACTAAGTTTCCAGGTGTGGTTGAATTGACAACTCAGCTGCTAATACTTGAGAATATTCTTCGGCTCCCCTTGTGTCGAATCAATAAATTTGGGTTGAATACTCTACCCTCGAAAGCTATTGCGATCCCCTATACTTGTGGGTTATCATCATCGAACGTTAAGCGTGCGGACCCTACGGGTTCGAGAACTATGTAGACATGACCGAGACTCACTTTTGGTCAATAACCAATAGCGGAACCTAGATACTCATATTGGTTCCTATATATTCTACGAAGATCTTTATCGATCAAACCGCATAGCAACATATGTTGTTCCCTTTGTCATCGGTATGTCACTTGCCCGAGATTCCATCGTCGGTATCTCAATACCTAGTTCAATCTCGTTACCGGCTAGTCTCTTTACTCATTGCGTAATGCAACATCTCGTAACTAATTCATTAGTAACATTGCTTGCAAGGCTTATAGTGATGTGCATTACCGAGAGGGCCCAGAGATACCTCTCCGATACACGGAGTGACAAATGCTAATCTCGATCTATGCCAACTCAACAAACACCATTGGAGACACTTGTAGAGCATCTTTATAGTCACCCCGTTACGTTGTGATGTTTGATAGCACACTAAGTGTTCCGCTGGTATTCGGGAGTTGCATAATCTCATAGTCATAGGGACATGTATAAGTCATGAAGAAAGCAATAGCAATAAACTAAACGATCATAGTGCTAAGCTGACGGATGGGTCAAGTGAATCACATCATTCTATAATGATGTGACCCCGTTCATCAAATGACAACTCATGTCTATGGTTAGGAAACTTAACCATCTTTGATTAGCGAGCTAGTCAAGTAGAGGCATACTAGTGACACTCTGTTTGTCTATGTATTCACACATGTACTAACTTTCCGGTTAATACAGTTCTAGCATGAATAATAAACATTTATCATGATGTAAGGAAATATAAATAACAACTTTATTATTGCCTCTAGGGCATATTTCCTTCAGTCTCGCCCACCCAAGACAAGCTCTACTACGCCGTGCAACTCTGCTTCCAACGGGGCGAGAAGGTCTCCAACAATATTGCGGAATACGAGGGGTTGATTGCAGGCCTCAAGGCTGCGGCGACCTTGGGAGTGAAGCGGCTCACCATCAAGGGCGACTCTCAGCTCCTTGTCAACTTCTCCAACAAGGTGTACGAGCCAAAGGACGAGCACATGGAGGCATACCTCACGGAGGAATGCAAAATGGAGAAGCAATTCTTGGGCCTGGAACTGCAGCATGTGCCGCGCGGCACAAACAAGAAAGCTGATGATATCGCCAAGAGGGCATCAAGGCATCAACCTCAGGAGCATGGCATCTTCGAGGAGTAGCTCTTTCAGCCTTCAGCGGCCCCTCCGGCTGCGAAGCCTACGCCGCCTCAGGAGGAGCTTCCCCCGCCACCAACCTCAGGAGCTACTGCCTGCGGCCCAACCTCAGCAGCACGCATACTCCTTGCACATCAAACCCAGGAGGGGTGTTGGACTGAAGAATTCAGGGCATACCTGGGGCAGGGAATACTACTGGAGAAGGAGGAGGACGCAGAGCATGTTGCCTGGTAGGCTATGGCATACTGCATCCAGGATGGTGAGCTATACAGAAAACGACCAAACGATGTTTCCTTGCGATGCAGTTCCAGGAAGGAGGGGTGCGAGCTGCTTGCCGACATACACGGCGGAGATTGCGGGCATCACTCATCATCGCGCACCCTGGTGGGCAAGGCGTTCCGCAGCGGGTTCTACTGGCCGACGGCACTCAATGACGCAGCCGAGCTGGTGAGGTCCTACGAGGCCTACCAGTTCCATGCCAAGCAAATCCACCAGCCAGCCCAAGGCCTGTAGACTATCCCACTCTCCTGGCCATTTGTGGTCTGGGGGCTAGATATCTTGGGTCCATTCCCTCGAGCGCCCGGGGGCTACCGCTACCTCTACGTCGTCGTTGACAAGTTCACCAAGTGGGCATAGGTGGAAGCTCTCCGCACCATCCCAGCCGGGTCCGTAGTCAAGTTCATCAAGGTCCTCGTGAGCCAGTTTTGGGTCCCTAACCGCATCATCACTGATAACGTCTCGTAGTTCACTATCAATCTCTTCAAGACATATTGTGCTAACCTTGGAATGCAAATTTGCTACGCTTCAGTAGCACACCCCAGGAGCAATGGCCAAGCCAAGCACGCCAACGTGGAGGTCTTGAGAGGCCTCAAGACGAGTACCTTCAAGAAGAAGCTCGAAGCCTGCAGCAGGGGCTGGCACGACGAGCTCCAGTCTGTGCTATGGTCCATCTGCACCACCGCCACCAAGCCAACGCGCGAGACCCTCTTCTTCCTCATCTACGGAGCAGAAGCAGTTCTCTCTCATGAAGTCAGGCATCACTCCGCATGGGTCCTGGTGTTTGATGAGATGCATCAGGACGCCATGCGGGGGATGGACCTTGTGCTGGGGGAGGAACGCCGCCGCCAAGCTCCAGTATGCAACGGTATCACTGCTGCAACGTCCGCTCCAGTATGCTCGAGGTGGCTGATCTCGTCCTGAGGCAGGTGCTCTCCAGGAAAGGACTACATAAGCTCTCGCACATGTGGGAGGTCCCGTTTAGGATTGCCCACATCTCCAGTCCTGGCGCGGCGCACCTGGAGACGCAGGACGGGACCCCCATCCAGAATGCCTTGAACATCCATGACCACCGGAAGTTCTACCCATGAAGCAAGGCCCAGTGCCTATGAAGGTCTCCACTCGTGACACTCTCACGTAATAATGAGTGGGGCTGTACACGCCCCGGAGTCCCTGGAGTGCCACCCTTGGGCCTCAGGGGCTCCCTCCCACGTCCTAGTGGCAGCACTTAGCGCCGCGCTGGTGAGAACACTAGACTAGGTGCCAGATGCGGCTGTTCATTTGCTTTCTGTAGTTGGTTTGTAACTTTTTAATGAAATTTGAAGATCTGGCATTTCTCAATTGCTCCGTTGAATCCTTTCTTTTCTCTACTTCTTCGCTCGGTTCTTTGTTTCGCGACAGGGAGGGTGGCAGTTGCCTGACGCTCTCCCTCGCATGCCTCGCGCAGGGGCTAGGCAGGTGTGTGCGTGCGCTGGGCTAACCTAAGCCACAGACAAGCCTTGCGAAAGCCTTGTCACTCCAGAGCTTCGGCTCCCCTGGTCTTCACAAGGCACATTTGATTTAGCTTGCGGTTGGCGCACCCCTCTATGTCCGTTCCCCACGGGTACCGCGACATGGTGCGTTAGGCCATGATCATGAGGCCTCGCACAGGGAAGGATACGGCTCCCGACGGATGTCCTAACAATTTCTACAGCTCTGAGGCGTCTCCCGAGCTAGCAACAAGGAGGGCTCACCAGGTGCCAGAGGGCGCGCCCTCGCAAGACAGGAAACTACCCTCTATGTCTACGTGAAGCACGAACACCACAACACAACACAGGAATAATAAACATAACAAAAGTAGCATGAAAATCACGGTTCATTACATGCCCTTGCAGGGCCCCATACTTGTTTCTTGTAATGCTGGAGGAAAGGAGAGGACGGGAAAAAGCGGCTCCAATGGTGCGACTACTCACGAGGATCGCCCCCCGGGCTCAGCCAGAGCCCTCCTCGCGCTTCACTAGGGCGCGGTGACAGGACGACCCACTGCCGTCCTCGAAGCGAGCCCGACGATGTGGCGGCTGGTCAAAGCCGCTACTGCTGGAACTTTCGTCGGAAGACGGGCTCCCGTTGCCGAACAAGCCGTGGCTGTCTCCATAGGCGAGTCCACCCTTGTCCCCGTCACAGCCGTCACTAAGGTTGAGCACTTCGTCACCCTCGCCGTCTTCAGGGCACAACTCGGCACGACGACTGTGGGAGTCCTGGATTAGGGGGTCTCCGGATAGCCGGACTATCTCCATTGGTCGGACTGTTAGACTATGAAGATACAAGATTGAAGACTTCGTCTCGTGTCCGGATGGGACTCTACTTGGCGTGGAAGGCAAGCTAGGCAATACGTATATGGATATCTCCTCCTTTGTAACCGACCTTGTGTAACCCTAACCCTCTCCGGTGTCTATATAAACCGAAGGGTTTTAGTCCATAGGACAACAATCACAACATACAATCATACCATAGGCTAGCCTCTAGGGTTTAGCCTCTCTGATCTCGTGGTAGATCTACTCTTGTAACACCCATATCATCAATATCAATCAAGCAGGACATAGGGTTTTACCTCCATCAAGAGGGCCCGAACCTAGGTAAAACTTTGTGTCCCTTGTCTCCTGTTACCATCCGGCCTAGACGCATAGTTCGGGACCCCCTACCCGAGATCCGCCGGTTTTGACACCGACAGCGACCATCTTCCCCGAACACCCTCATGAAGAGGGTCACGGCACCATCGTACTTGAAGTGGACGGTGCATCACCAGCTGAGACCGCGCGCGCGGGCAAACGTCTACCAGCCGCGGGCCAGGGCTACGTTGCCCGTGACCGAGACCTCCACCGCAACCCATGAAGCCTTGTTGCAGCAGCCGTCGGCCTGCAGCCAGAGGCCGCCAGGACCCGTGGCCGGTAGCTCACCGGGAAAGGAACACGGAAGCTCCAGCCAGGTGTCGGCCGGGTTCTTCGACCACACGACGAACTTCGGCAGCACCTCCACCAAATGGAAGCACCACTGGGGAGGCCGGGCGACGATGGCGCGCCTCCCTTCATGGACGGGACTGTTGTGCCTTGAGTGGCTCCCATCGCGCGAGGAGATGTTGTCGTAACCGCCAGGAATGGCGCCAGACCCCGAAGAAGTCTGCCCGTGCCACCGAGCGGCCACAGTAGGGGTCACTGCATGCTTGCGGGGGCAGCCACGACCCCGCTTGGGCGGCGGAGAGTCGGCCCCTCCTGGCGCGCCTTCCCCTTCTCCACAGCTGTGAATCTCTTCGTTGGCGCCATGAGTGTCACTACAAGACGGCAAAGCAAAGACGAAGCAGAGTAAGAAAGCGAGATGGAGGAAGAGATGAGCAACGGGGGCTCCGTCCCACTCCTCATTTATAGCCAGAGGGATGCCAACCACCGACCTCCATGATCTAAGGTAATGATGGTTTCATTCTGCATGCAGCAAGGTCTCATCAAGTTGGGTAGTTGCTGAGGTAGCATGGGGAAGTGTAGACGCCCACGACCTATCAATCACCATGCGTTAATCGACGCCGCAGGCGGTTGGGGTCCGCGGCACTGCGCACTTGCCTTTTGGCTTCGCCTCGAAGCCAAGTCCGAGCGCGCCTTGGGCCCGGGGGCTACTGTCGGTGTCCTGGGACTGTGGGTACCCAGACCTGCCTGCATGCGGCTGAGGGCGTGGCTCCACCAACCGCCTGGTGCGGCCCATCTTCATCAGCAACCACTCAAGACCCTTGCGAGGGGCCAAGCCTTGCGAGGCGGATGACACCAAGACCTCCCCTGGGGCAGCCTCGCTAGTCTGGCTCTCGAGGAGCGGAGATATCTATGCAAGGGGCACCTCGCGAGGTCTGCGTGACGTGAGCCATGACGACCAAGGACAGGCGGGCGCCAGCGGGCGCAGGGGGCCAGATTCCTCTTTGGTTCTAAGGAAGCAGGCGCAGGCGAGGAGTCCTAAGGCATCAGGCAAAGGTTTCCATATCGGTGCAAAAAACCAAGACCAGCAGGATGGCAAGACGGAGGTCACCGTGGAGCCCATGACGGCGTCACCACCAGAGCCTTTGGCAGGCGAAGACCACCTTTTGTCAGGATAACTTGTACTAGTTGTCTCCCTTCGAAATTGGCGGTTGTGGGATCCCTTCCCGCCTACAAATTTGGGAAGAGGAACAGGGCCTCTATAGATAGGGCTATCCACCACCGTAGCGGAGGACGGATCAGTCAGACCATCCTAAAACACACCAGCTCATCGAGCTCAAGAACACCTCTCCTCAGGAGGTTGTTCATCCATTGTACTAGTTCATCCTAGCCCATGAGGAAATCCACCACACCACACTAGAGTAGTGTATTACACCACAACGGTGGCCTGAACCAGTATAAACTCTCGTCTCACTTGTTCCTTGGTTTCAGTGAGCTAGGCTTTGAGATCGTTGCGAGAGTGACCTAGGGAGAGATCTTCGTGCGCACCCTAGTGTTCGAACCTCAAGGGTTTGCGGGAACCCACGATCGGACAAGCACGCTGTGCCCCACGTCACGGGTCGGTCAGCGCCGCCTAGCTACAGGGATGTGTCGACCGCACACCGCCCGCTCTGAGCGGGGGAGTAGGGCGCCCTATGGCCGCGACTGCCGGGGCCAACATAAAGGGAGGAGCACTGTAGACATTCTTGCTGGTCGTCTATGGATGTCTTCTGATGGCCAGCCGGCCTGCGCTAGCCGGTTGTGTCGGGTTGTGCTACCCGTCTGGCTCCCGCCGGGGAGCCCGCGGGCTGGAGAGCTAGGTTTAAGGGTCTATCGTGTCCCGATGTTTTTACTAGGGATCCGGGTTCGGTTGCCTGCATGGGGCCAACCACCCAACAGTAGTCCCCGAAGCTGTGAAGGTCCGCTAGCTCCGAGTAGGGGGTCATTCGCAGTTTACCCCCCTGAGGAGTCGGTTGTGTTGATGAAGCTTGCGATCGCCAGGCCCAAGCAACACCCACTGTGCGCCAGCTTCGAGAAGCCGGATCACGGCATCCTGGCCTGGGCGGGAAATTGAAACACCAACCCGGTCTTGACTTGAGAGGGACAGGCGCATCTACCGCGACCCGATGCTTCACCATGTGGTGAACATAAATGGGTGAGGCCCGGCCAGGCCACACGCATGATGGGACATGACGGCGAGCTGGGCCCCAACACGCCACGCCCTCGACCGACGTGTGAGGGAATGATTTGTGGCAGTGTGTTGGTGGGAACGACACCTATCGGGTCACTGGGATCCCTTCTATGGTCGGCGGATGCGGGGTCATGAGAAGAGCAGATTTAGGAGCAAGCACACGGACTGTTTACCTAGGTGCGGGACGCGAGGATGTGTAAAACCCTAGTCCTACTTTGGTGGGTGTATTGAGCGTTCTTGAGCTTTCTGAACTAGCTACGGTGGTTGTGCCGTTGCAAAAAGCCGAATCCCTCTCCTGGTTGCCTCGGACCTCCTTTTATAGGAAAAATGGTTTGCCAAAGTGGCACACAGGACGTGGAAAGGCCTACAGTGCGCGAGCTTATCACACGGCATTACGGGACAAAGCACATTAAATGCGCTACGTAGGCGTCCATTAGCTTTATCGAGGATGGGAATGAGGCTTGTCCCGTCCGTCGCCGCTCTGCCTCGCTTCGACATGCGCCCAGGCTAGCGATGCATGCAGCGCCATGCAGGAAGGAAGCTGAGGTGGCGCGGTGGTAGGGCCTTCATGAAGATCTGCATGCCGCCACGCAAGTGCTTGCTGATTTGGCCTGGAAGCTGCATGTTGCCACGCAGGTGCCTGCCCAACTTGTTGGGCTGGCATCTGCATGCGAACGGCGATGGAGTCTTGGCTGGTGCGGGCCTGTAAGTGGCCCTGCTTGCGTCTTCGGCAAGGGCCTTGCCGGGCGCCCAGCAAGGGTCTTGTCGTGGTGTCGTAGTCGTCCTCGGCAAGACGCTTGCTGCGGGTCTTGTGGATTTCCTTGGCTAGGATCCTGCCGAGGGTCACCGTCTTCTGGTCCATATCTGATCTCATATGTTAATGATCTTGACGAAGGTTTGCATGCCACCACAGAGGCGCCTCCCGAGACTTGGTTCCAATGCAGCTGATTGGGTCGGAGCCTATGGGCTCAAGGGTGGCTCGCACTCTGGTGTAACCCCCTCGGGTACAACCTTCCATATTCGTAACTCCAACTCTTGCCTTTTCTAGAGATGCTATGTGAGACTCGCTTCATGGTTGGGTTTTGTCTTTGTTTTTTCATTTTGTTCATGTCATGCATTTCATATCATGTCATCATGTGCATCGCATTTGCATACATGTTCGTCTCATGCATCCGAGTATTTCCCCGTTGTCCGTTTCTCAATCCGGCACTCCTACGCCCTCCGGTGCCCCATTTTGCCTCTTTTCGTGAGCGGGTGTTAAACTTTCTCGGAATGGACCGAGATTTGTCAAGCGGCCTTGGTACACCACCGGTAGACCACCTGTCAAGTTTCGTGCCATTTGGAGTTCGTTTGATACTCCAACGGTTAACCGGGGAACCGCAAAGGCCTCGTGTGTGCTGCAGCCCAACAACCCTCCAAAGTGGCCCAATAACCCATGGAAAATCCCTCTATTCTCTCGGGCGTTTGAGCATGATCACGTGGCTGAAAACCGCTCCCCATTTGAACTCTCCTAGCTCCCTCTACCTATATATTTGCACCTCCCCCAAAAATTCGCGGATGAACCCTAGCGTCTTCCTCCTCGCACCGTCGGACATGTCCGCCGCCCAGCCATGTCGCCTGACCTATCACCGCACGCCACATCATCCTGGCGACTGCTGCCGGCCAACCGGAGCTCGCCACGTCAGGCCGCCGCGCCTCCTCTCCCTCCCGCATCCGCCGCGGCCCGCCGAGGCCCGGGACAGGCCCTCCCCGGCCCGCACCCGAGCTCCGCCCTTGTCCCATGTGCGCTGGCGCCTGAGCCGCCGTCGCGCCGGCGCGCCTCGCTCCGCCGCCCGGCTGCCGCTCCTTCCGCGCCGCCCTGTGCGCCTCTGCCGCCCTCCGCCGCCGCCGGATCCGACCGAGCCGCGCCGCCTCGCCGGTGCCCCGACCTCCCTGACCTCCTCAGCAGCTGCATCACCGGAGTTTACCTCGTCATCCGCGCCAGATCTAGATCTGAGAAAGGTTGACTCCTTTTTTTCCCTAAGTCATGGAATTCTTTCATTCTGGAGCTCTGTTCAACATGTCATAACTTTGCGCTCGCTGCTCCGTTTCATGCGCATGATATATCAAAATGTTCATCACGATGTGCTCTTCATTTTGTTCCATTGTGCCATGTTTGTTGGAGTTCAGCTTGATGCCCAAATAGCTGATGCAAGAGTGCTATAAAATGTTAGGTGCTGATTCTTAGCAGAGTATGAGCATTTGTCATTTTTGCTACATTTATTGTGTGCTGCATATGGGCATGAGCTCTACATGTGTTTTGGCCTATGACATGCCAGCTTTACAGGGGTGTATTCCATGTAGTTTTGTGATCAATGTGGTGACTAGCACAGGCATGCAAAGTACCTCTCGTAATATTGCTGATTTCAGAGACTTAGAATTTCACTGTCTTTATTTGCTGTTATTTTTATGCCATGTTTTCATGTTGCTACAGAGAGATCATGCCTTATTTGAGTATGTTCAGTAAGGATGATTTGGACATATGGTTATGCTCTATCCATCCATGCTCTTTTTTGCATTTATGGAGTGCCCTAGCATGACTCAATCTTGCTCTACTTTTGCTATAAAATGATCCTAGCAGATTGTTTACGTGTTAATCCATGCATTCTATGAGTTTGTTCTGGCTTTTGTTAGCTTCATGAACATGTCTTCTTGCTGGTAGTATGCTTAGCTTGTCATTCAATGCCTTGTATTGAGTTAATCAAGCTCGCAAAGAGGCCTTCATAATTCTGTTTTTGCCATGTCCAGTTTTCTGCTAAGTCTGAATCTGTTAACGAAACTTGCTATGTTTACATGGGTGCCATCATATCTTCTGATCCTTTTTGGCTTATGGTCAGTAAGGGACTTTTGTTATATGCTTTAAGTAGATTCATGCCATGCCTTTTCTTGCTATGTTATGTTCCTGTAGCATGTTGTTATCTTGCTCTAAACATTTCTTCCTGATGTTAATTTCTGGCATGTTAGTATTTTCACTAAGTCTGTGAATCTGATATCTTTTGCACTTTTGCCATGCTTGTTTGAACCTGCTCTTTTGTGATTTAGCCGTAGCTCAGTGTTCATCGTTTATAAAGCATCTTGAGTAGATCACTTCCATGTGCTTTGTTGCTATGTTGGAGTGCCGTAGCTTAGTTTCTTGTTGCATTCTAGGTGGCATTGTGTTGTTAATCGCAGATTTGTGCCATTCTTGTTTTGCTTGCCATTTGCAAACCGTGCATCCGATTCCGGCGATCTTTATATCGATTTCGACCGAAATCAATTCATCTTTCCAGCGGCACTCTTGTTTTGCCAAGTTGAGGCCTGGTTCAATATTTTCCTTTTGGAGCATGCATATGCATTGCATATTGTGGGAGTCCTGGATTAGGGGGTCTCCGGACAGCCGGACTATCTCCATTGGCCGGACTGTTAGACTATGAAGATACAAGACTGAAGACTTCGTCTCGTGTCTGGATGGGACTTTACTTGGCGTGGAAGGCAAGCTAGGCAATACGTATATGGATATCTCCTCCTTTGTCACCGACCTTGTGCAACCCTAACCCTCTCCGGTGTCTATATAAACCGAAGGGTTTTAGTCTGTAGGACAACAATCACAACATACAATCATACCATAGGCTAGCCTCTAGGGTTTAGCCTCTCTGATCTCGTGGTAGATCTACACTTGTAACACCCATATCGTCAATATCAATCAAGCAGGATGTAGGGTTTTACCTCCAGAAAGAGGGCCCGAACCTGGGTAAAACATCGTGTCCCTTGCCTCCTGTTACCATCCGGCCTAGACGCACAGTTCGGGACCCGCTACCCGAGATCCGCCGGTTTTCACACCAACATTGGTGCTTTCATTGAGAGTTCCATTGTGCCGTCGCCACCAGGAAGGATGTCTCTTCCTGTCTTTAAAGACGGCTCTATCGTTGTGGGAGCCCTGGCTGTCGGCCAAACTCTCCGGCTAGGTGGCTTTCTTATGAGCGCCTGTTCGGCCGCCGCGCCGATGATGACTTCTCAGATCATCAAAAGCAATCTTCACGTCAACTCGGAACTCGCCGAGAAGTTAGAACCAATGGAGCTGTCTTCCCTGAACGAGCTCTTGGATCACATCACCGCCCTGGGAGTCGCTACAGACTACGATCAGATTGGGCCTCAACCCGATCTGAGAGAAATTAACTCTCCCCAGGTCACCCATCACGTCGGAGTGGTCGAAGAACAATGCGGCAACCCTTAATCCATCTTAAGGACTAGCTATGTCCGGATTCCCGATCCCTCCAAGCCGGATACCCGCGGAGGGAAGGATGTCACTCAAAGCCTGAACCCAGAATCAGGCAGCGGGCTAGATTTACAGGAAAACATCCAAGAATCCAAACTTTTGAGTTCGGAAACTCCTTGGCCATTGAGCCTCAGATTGGGTGAGGATTCGGATTCAATACCACCCACCCACCCAAACATACGCGATCTATCCCAAATTAGGCAAGAGCCCGAAGAAACAATACACCATTACTGGGCCAGATTTCTCCTGGTCAAGGGCTGCCGCGAGGAAGACGCAATCTCATTCTTCTGCAATAATTGCACGGACAAGGGAATCCTCAATGCCATAAGTCGCCGCGAAATTACACGCTTTGCCGACTTGGTGTCCATAGTACGAAAGTACTGTGCGATGGAAAGCGCCTGGAAAACCGAAATAAAATTTTGGGATAATCCGGCTCTGAATACAAACCCAGTCCGAAATAAAAGGGTGCACTATCACAATACACCTGGGTTAACTACCAAAAAGCAAAGGCCCTCTACGGGGCAAGGAACCGTACTGGACGGATGGCTCAATGGACCCTGCAAAATTCATAGTACAGCGGATGCGACACCAACGCACAGCCTTAGAGCATGCTGGATACTCCGGCAGGTGGCCAAAAGTGGTGAGGATCTACTCCTTCCAAAAACCATAGAGCACCACCCCGACGACAACAATATGGTCTTAACGCTCTTCGAGACTTTCGCGTCAAATAATAGACGGAAGCGAACACTCCGCAGCACGTCCGAAATCTGCCACATAGCAGAAAGAAATCCTTGGAGCGACACGGCGATTACCTTCAATGCCAGTGACGAACCTAAATTCCAAACAGCCCGAGTACCAGCCGCACTGGTCCTCAGTCCAATCGTGGACGGCTTTTGACTCACCAAGGTACTCATGGACGGCGGCAGCGGATTAAACCTCATATATTAGGAAACTCTTCAAAAGATGGAAATAGACTGGAGCCGCATTAAGCAAAGCAGCACAACCTTTAGAGGAATCATCCCAGTCGGGAAGCGCGCTGCGCTGGAAAAATCACACTAGACGTGGTATTCGGCACGCTGGATAATTACAGGTCCGAAGAAATTACATTCCAAGTGGCCCCGTTCAACAGCGGATACCACGCTCTATTAGGGCAGGAGGCGTTTACCATCTTCCAAGCCATACCCCATTACGGGTACATAAAGTTCAAAATGCCCAGGGTAAACGGAATCATCACTATTGTTAGTGATCCGGACATAGCACTCCGCGCCGAAAATAAGACAGCTGCACTGGCCCTTGAAGCACTATCCGAAGCCCTAGCGGCCGAAGAACTTACTGCGCTGCGCTCCACGGAGAACAGGGCGGACGAAATAGTCAAATTCCAAGTCCATCCAACGGACCCTACAAAAACAGCTTCCATCGGGGCACAATTAAACCCTGATGTCGACACCGCACTACGAGAATTCCTACGCGAGAACTGCGACATTTTTGCCTGGCACCCTTCAGACATGCCAGGAATCCCACGTAGGCTGGCTGAACACAGCCTAAATATCCTAAAAGGATTAAAGCCAGTCAAACAGGCTCTTTGACGTTTCTCCGAGCCTAAAAGACAAGCCATGTGAGAGGAACTAGCCAAGATATTGGAGGCCGATGTCGGATTTCGGGTTTCGGTAGACCCTTGAGGTTCGAACATTGGGGTGCGAACGGAGATTTCGCCTTCTACCTACCTGCGCCCCACCGCCACGCTAAGATCTAAGCTATCGAAAGAACAGCACAAGAGACACGGAGTTTATACTGGTTCGGGCCACCGTTGTGGTGTAATACCCTACTCCAGTGTGTGGTGTGGTGGATTGCCTCTTGGGCTGATGATGATGAGCAATACAAGGAAGAATAGCCTCGCGAGGGTCTGTTCTTGGCTGAGGGGATGAACTGCTAGGAGGAGTTCAGTCACCCTTCTCTCTCTCTCTCTCTCTCTTCTCGATTCTCTCTCCGATTTCGATCCCTCTACCCTATGGGTGACTAGTCCTATTTATAGGCAAAGGCCCTGGGCCTCTTCCCAAATATTGAGCGGGAAGGGCGCCACAATTGGCCATTTTGAAGGGGAACATCTGGTACACTTATCCTGACTAAAGTTGGTCCTCGCCTGCCAAAGGCTCTGGTGGTGACGCTGGCTTGGGCTCCACAATGACTTCCTCCCTGTCGTTGGACTGGTCTTGGTCTCGTTGCACCGAAACGTGTGCCTTTGCTTGATGCTCTCGCCTGTGCTTGCTCCCTTTGCACCAAAGAGGAAAGGTGGACACTGCGCGGGCTGGCGCCCGCCTGGCACCCTTGGTTGTCATGGCTTGCGTCACGGGCACCTTGTGAGGTACCCCGCCTTGATCTCTCCGCCTCCTCGCGAGCCAGCCTGACGAGGCCGTGCCTGAGGAAGCTCCGTGTCGTCCGCCCCGCGAGGCTTGACCCCTCGCGAGGGTCTTGGGTCTGTGTTGATGAAGATGGGCCGTGTTGGGCCCCTCCTCGAGCCACGCCGTAGGCCGCAGGCAGGCAAGTCTGGGGACCCCCGTTCCCAGAACGCCGACAGTAGCCCCCGGGCCCAAGGCGCGCCCGGACTTGGCCGTGCAGGGAGGCGAAAGGGCAAGGGCGAAGCGCCGCGGGCCCTAACAGCCTGCGGCCTTGGGCGCCCCGTGGCGGTTGATTGGGCGTGGGCGGCACTGTTCCCCCACGCCCCCCTTATTTTGCGCCATGCTAGGCGGACTCGTAGTCGTACACAGCCGCTCCCCTTTCTGTTGCTCGAGCGTCCTTTGTCCTTCCTCCGCTCGAACTCCAGCTTCTGTTTTCAACCCAATCTTGAACCTCCCCCCCTTCCCATCGCCATGGCTCCGACGAAGAAGGGAAGAGGGAAGAAACCCATGCCTCCGCCTTGCTCGCCGCCGTTGGCGGCCCCCGCCGAGGGCTTGGGCAAGGTCAGCTCGGCTCTGGCCACTATCTTCAACGAATGCGGGAGGACGACGGCCTGGCCCACGTCTCACTTCTCCATCGACAAGATAGTCACCAAGGTCCAGTATTTCGCCGACGCCCTATGGGCGGGTCTGGTTCCCCCCTTTTCGGATTTCTTCAATGCCATGCTTTCCCACTATCAGACCCACATGATGCATCTGGGTCCTGAATCCATCACCCTTCTTTCGGTCTTCGCCTTTGTTTGCGAGGCAATGATGGGCATCCTTCCTTCGGTAGCCTTGCTGCGCCACTTCTTCTCTCTGCGTCTTGTCGACCCTACCCAATGCTCGGCGTCCGTGAGCTTCGCTGTCGCGTCTGAAACAGCGGCCTCAGGGATTGACTTCAGGCTCCCTCCTCCTGCTGCTGGGTTCCGCGAGCGGTGGCTGTATGTGGATGTAGGGGTGCCCAGCCCCCTGCTATCGGAGCCAACTTCGCCTGCTGTCCCCAATTCGGGCTGGGCCAGGAGACGCTTGAGAGGCCCCGACTCGTCTTCGTCTGGCACCGCTTTGCGTTCTTGAGGTCGCTTGGCGTGACAGCGCCCAAGGTGGTGAAGGAGTTCCTGCTACGCTGCGTTGCTCCTCTCCAACGCCACTCCCACTGGATGTGGGCCTTCAGCAGGCGTGATGATCGTATGAGGCTCCAGGAAGAGGACCTGACGCCTGAAGTGCTGAGGACAACGCTCTTGATCCTGACTAGGGACCCCAACTCTGGCAGCATCCAGCAGGTAGGGGCCTTGCTGTACCTCTGCCAGAATAGGCGCGATTTTGTGAATCAGATGCCTATCTTTAATGAGTGGGGGCCGCGCCCCGCCGGCCTCCAGGGGCCTCGCGAGAACCCAGTGATGGTGACTGCCCTTCCAGTCGGCCAAGGCGACTCTTCCTCAAGTGGCGGAGGTGGGAGGCATGAGGCGCCAGAGGCCGAGGGGGCTCCCGGCGGGGTGACAGCGCCGAGCGATGCTCATGAGGGAGCAGCTCTTGGGGCCCGTGCCGCTGAGGCTAAGGGTGGCAAGCAGCTGTCCTCAGCGCCTGCGACTCTGGCCCCTGAGGCTCCAGCCGCTTCTCTTGGCGAGGTGATTGGCAGCGCGCATCAGCCAGGCGCCCCCGACGCGGATCGCCTTGATGCTCCATCTTCGTCGCAGGTTGATCCCTGCGCTCAACTCTTGGGCCGCTTCCGCATGGACTTTGAGGCCCTCCGGAAGAGAAGGGAGGCCCTGGGCGACGATTACCCTTGTCGCCTGGTGAAGATTAGGAAGTACTTCACCACTGATGAGTAAGCCTTCACCTTTCCCAACTCCCGATCCTTCTGTTGCTTTTACTGATCCTTGCTCCGCAGGCCCCTTCTAGCCGAGCTCGCGGAGACAGCTGAGGTGCCGTCCCCCTTGGCTTCTCCCCCTCCATCATCCTCAAGCGCTCCGAGTAGTAGAGCCCTTGTGGTGAGGGCGATCGGAGAGGTGAACCGTCCCGAGGCGCATCGTGGCCTTGTGCACCTCACGATCCTCCTTCGCGGGCCTTCTCGTGGCATAGCCAGCCTGCCGTGGGCTTCTCGCCTGGTCGTGGACTGCGATTGGCTGAGGCGCTCCCTGCGCTCTTCATCTGGGGACGGGCTGGCTCCAGGCCAGGCTTCTGGCGTGGCGTGCCCGACCGTCGCGAGAGTGCCAGCCCCCAGCCCCCTTCCCGGAGGGGGAGTGCTGATTCGTGGCCCCCGACGCTTGTTTGGGGAAGATGATGGTGTGGAAGACGTGCTCGAGCGTGCCCGGGAGCGTCGCGCTCTTCGCCAAGGATTCCTTCGAAGGGCGGATGACGCGGTGAGCCTGCTTGGTGAGGAGCTTGATGATGAAGACGCGCGCCTTGAGGCCGAGGGCCTGCGCCTGGCTGCAGAGAGGCACGAGCTGGAGGGTGCCATCGCCCTTGCGCGCCGTCAGCATGATCTTGACGATGCAGAGGCCAAGGTGTCGCTGGTGGCCTCTCGAGAGGCCCGATCTTGGGCCGCTGAGGAGGCCCGGGAAGCTGACCGGCGGCGAGAGGCGGCGGAGGAGCGGGCTCGGGAGTTCCTGGCCTGGTGCCACTCACTGGAGGAGCAAGTGGAGCTGCGCGAGGCAGCCCTCGCGTTGATGAAGGTTGGCTCTGGCGGCCCAGCAGAGCTCCAAAAGCGTGAGGAGGCGCTGACGCTGGAAGCCGCTGAACGTACCCGCGAGTACGAGCGTCTGGAGACGAGGGAGCGCTTGGTGATGCAGGCGGAGGATGATGTTGCTGCACGGGAAGCCCGTGTCCTGGAGGAGGTCGGACGTCGGGTGGCGATGGCGCGCTTGAACCTCGAGCACGAGTTCGAGGAGAGGTGGCCATGGCTCCGACGAAGAAGGGAAGAGGGAAGAAACCCATGCCTCCGCCTTGCTCGCCGCCGTTGGCGGCCCCCGCCGAGGGCTTGGGCAAGGTCAGCTCGGCTCTGGCCACTATCTTCAACGAATGCGGGAGGACGACGGCCTGGCCCACGTCTCACTTCTCCATCGACAGGATAGTCACCAAGGTCCAGTATTTCGCCGACGCCCTATGGGCGGGTCTGGTTCCCCCCTTTTCTGATTTCTTCAATGCCGTGCTTTCCCACTATCAGACACACATGATGCATCTGGGTCCTGAATCCATCACCCTTCTTTCGGTCTTCGCCTTTGTTTGCGAGGCAATGATGGGCATCCTTCCTTCGGTAGCCTTGCTGCGCCACTTCTTCTCTCTGCGTCTTGTCGACCCTACCCAATGCTCGGCGTGCGTGAGCTTCGCTGCCGCGTCTGAAACATCGGCCTCAGGGATTGACTTCAGGCTCCCTCCGCCTGCGGCTGGGTTCCGCGAGCGGTGGCTGTATGTGG
The DNA here is from genome assembly GCF_002162155.2 of Triticum dicoccoides. Classification (NCBI taxonomy): domain Eukaryota; kingdom Viridiplantae; phylum Streptophyta; class Magnoliopsida; order Poales; family Poaceae; genus Triticum; species Triticum dicoccoides. The sequence continues at coordinate 289,989,877 of NC_041384.1, forward strand.
ATGTAGGGGTGCCCAGCCCCCTGCTATCGGAGCCAACTTCGCCTGCTGTCCCCAATTCGTGCTGGGCCAGGAGACGCTTGAGAGGCCCCGGCTCGTCTTCGTCTGGCACCGCTTTGCGTTCTTGAGGTCGCTTGGCGTGACAGCGCCCAAGGTGGTGAAGGAGTTCCTGCTACGCTGCGTTGCTCCTCTCCAACGCCACTCCCACTGGATGTGGGCCTTCAGCAGGCGTGATGATCGTATGAGGCTCCAGGAAGAGGACCTGACGCCTGAAGTGCTGAGGACAACGCTCTTGATCCTGACTGGGGACCCCAACTCTGGCAGCATCCAGCAGGTAGGGGCCTTGTTGTACCTCTGCCAGAATAGGCGCGATTTTGTGAATCAGATGCCTATCTTTAATGAGTGGGGCCACGCCCCGCCGGCCTCCAGGGGCCTCGCGAGAACCCAGTGATGGTGACTGCCCTTCCAGTCGGCCAAGGCGACTCTTCCTCAAGTGGCGGAGGTGGGAGGCATTAGGCGCCAGAGGCCGAGGGGGCTCCCGGCAGGGTGACAGCGCCGGGCGATGCTCATGAGGGAGCAGCTCTTGGGGCCCGTGCCGCTGAGGCTGAGGGTGGCAAGCAGCTGTCCTCAGCGCCTGCGACTCAGGCCCCTGAGGCTCCAGCCGCTTCTCTTGGCGAGGCGATTGGCAGCGCGCATCAGGCAGGCGCCCCCGACGCGGATCGCCTTGATGCTCCGTCTTCGTCGCAGGTTGATCCCTGCGCTCAACTCTTGGACCGCTTCCGCATGGACTTTGAGGCCCTCCGGAAGAGAAGGGAGGCCCTGGGCGACGATTACCCTTGTCGCCTGGTGAAGATTAGGAAGTACTTCACCACTGATGAGTAAGCCTTCACCTTTCCCAACTCACGATCCTTCTGTTGCTTTTACTGATCCTTGCTCCGCAGGCCCCTTCTAGCCGAGCTCGCGGAGACAGCTGAGGTGCCGTCCCCCTTGGCTTCTCCCCCTCCATCGTCCTCAAGCGCTCCGAGTAGTAGAGCCCTTGTGGTGAGGGCGATCGGAGAGGTGAACCGTCCCGAGGCGCATCGTGGCCTTGTGCACCTCACGATCCTCCTTCGCGGGCCTTCTCGTGGCATAGCCAGCCTGCCGTGGGCTTCTCGCCTGGTCGTGGACTGCGATTGGCTGAGGCGCTCCCTGCGCTCTTCATCTGGGGACGGGCTGGCTCCAGGCCGGGCTTCTGGCGTGGCGTGCCCGACCGTCGCGAGAGTGCCAGCCCCCAGCCCCCTTCCCGGAGGGGGAGTGCTGATTCGTGGCCCCCGACGCTTGTTTGGGGAAGATGATGGTGTGGAAGACGTGCTCGAGCGTGCCCGGGAGCGTCGCGCTCTTCGCCAAGGATTCCTTCGAAGGGCGGATGACGCGGTGAGCCTGCTTGGTGAGGAGCTTGATGATGAAGACGCGCGCCTTGAGGCGGAGGGCCTGCGCCTGGCTGCAGAGAGGCACGAGCTGGAGGGCGCCATCGCCCTTGCGCGCCGTCAGCATGATCTTGACGATGCAGAGGCCAAGGTGTCGCTGGTGGCCTCTCGAGAGGCCCGATCTTGGGCCGCTGAGGAGGCCCGGGAAGCTGACCGGCGGCGAGAGGCGGCGGAGGAGCGGGCTCGGGAGCTCCTGGCCTGGTGCCACTCACTGGAGGAGCAAGTGGAGCTGCGCGAGGCAGCCCTCGCGTCGATGAAGGTTGGCTCTGGCGACCCAGCAGAGCTCCAAAAGCGTGAGGAGGCGCTGACGCTGGAAGCCGCCGAACGTACCCGCGAGTACGAGCGTCTGGAGACGAGGGAGCGCTTGGTGACGCAGGCGGAGGATGATGTTGCTGCACGGGAAGCCCGTGTCCTGGAGGAGGTCGGACGTCGGGTGGCGATGGCGCGTTTGAACCTCGAGCACGAGTTCGAGGAGAGGCTGGGGTTGATCCAGGCCGAGGCTGAAGGTAGGACTGCTGCCTTGAGGGCCAAGCTGGAGGAAGCGACGCGGCGGGCCGATGCTTTCCGGGCCGCCCTTGAGGTAGCGCAAGGGGAGTCAACCACCTCCCAGGCCGAGGTGCTCCTTCTTCGCCAGCGGGTGGAGGAGGCTGAGGTCGTCGCGTGCCAGAATGTGGACGATATACGTCACCGGCGGATCCTGGAGCATGAGCATGGCCCCATGCTCACCATGCTCCAGGAGAGAGCCAACACAGCCTTGGGAAACATCTGCGAGGCGGCTGTTGGCGAGCCGCATGCAGTCAACTATGCCGGCAACCTTCAGTTCTTCACTGACGTGGTGACGCTACTGGAGGCGCGGTCGGTCAGGGCTGACAGGTTGGTGGAGGAGAGGAGCCGCGCCCTGCTCGGGCGCGCCTTTTCTCGCGTCTTCAGCCATCTCCGGAACATGGATCCCCACTTCGATTTTGACGCCGCCATCGCCCCAGTCCCCCAGGTCGTCCGAGACGACCTGGCGCAATGGGTGGAAGACAATGTGGATGCTCTTGTCAGGGCCTTCGCTTCAGACAACGACGGCGTGATCGTGGCTGCCGACGAGGGCGGTGTGGTGAACGGCCCTGCCGCTGCTGGTGGCGACGCAGACAGCGATGGCGAGTCCAGCGACGCCAGAAATGGTTCGGGTGGTGCTCCCGAGGATGCATTGGGGGATTTATCCGACTGATTGTGCATCGTTCCTGCTTCCTTACCCTGCATGAATGGAACTCAGGTTTTGGCCTGATGGCTGTGAGAGCATTTTGGAGGGGGAGCCCCTCATGTAAAACTTGTGTTCATCGTACTAGTAGACGTTACATTGCCCATGCGCCCGCGCCAAGTGGTTGGCTCAAGCGACGCGCTGGTCGGCTAGTTTACCTTTGTCCCGTGCAGGCCCTGAGGTAGCCTCTGGGAGGTTGTGGTGTCCCGAGTGTTCCCTGATCGAATCTGTAGGATCTGCAGTAAAAAACCCTCCTGAGAGGACGCGGCGGCGGCAGTCTGGGCTGCGCGCAAGCTGGGCCTGACCCGGCTCGCGAGGGGCTCACGAGGGGAGGCAGCTGAGGCGAAGTGGTAATCAAAACGCGAGAAATTGCTCGAACGAGACTAAGCACCCCTTCCCTGAACACACGCAAATCTCAAATTCGAATACAACTTAAATCCAGCGGGGGCAAGTGACAACCAAAGGGAAAAGCAATGAAAGCAGACAAAAGGCCGCGTCCAGCACCTAATCTAGTCTTGGACGTCTTCTCACCAGCGCCTAGCTAAGTGCTGCCACTGGGCGTGGGTGGGAGCCCCAGGGCCTGAGGCCGGCACCCCTGAGACTCCAGGGCATGTACAACCCCACTCATTATTACGTGAGAGTGTCACGGGGCGGCGAGCTTCACAGGCACTAGGCCTTCTTCACAGGTAGCGGCCTTGCTTCATATAGCCAGGCAAGGGCCCCGCCTTGCGCCACACTCTAGTGCCATCAACGACGACAGGAAACCAGGACGCCACCAATGGGTTAGAGCGGTCGCCAGCGGTTCCCCCGACGACCACGGGTCCTCCGCCAGGGGCAGGCCCTGAGGCACCTCCCCAGCAGAGGGCCTACCTCCTGAGAACACCTTGCTCCGAATGCCGCAGTGGTGATGTCAGATCTCGGCCCCTCTCCTGCAGCCCCCCGTGCCCTCCTCCCGAGGGGTAGGAGACTGTGGGAGTGGGGTAGCTGCTCGCTGTGGCGACCTGCACCTCCTGTGATCCATGATTAGCGTATGCCTACTCCTGAGGAATTAGCGGAACCCGATAATCGCTGCCTCCAGCGTGGCCGGTGGGATTGTCCCAGGGCTCCTAGAAGAGCTCAGCTTCTGGTGCCTCGTGCCCCCAGCTTGGGCTGAGGAGCGAGCCTTGTTCGCCCTCGTGAGGGTGCCCTTGGTCCATCATGTAGGGCACGTATTCTTCTGGCGCCGTCATCCCAAAGGCCACGCCGTAGTGCTCCGCGTGCCATGCAGCTCTGCTTGACGTGCCCACCATGGGGTGGTAGCGCGGCTGTCCACTGGGGCCGTGGGTCACGTCGAGTCCTTCTTCTTCATGGACCCGGAGCGGGGGCAGCGCCGCCGCCGGTCCGGTGCCGACAGCTTCGCTGGCGTTGGAGTAGCCTTGGAGCCCGCGGGCATGCGCGGAGCCCCCGCGCAGGCCGCCCTAGGCTTGAGATGGGAGCTCGGTGCAGAAGGGGTGAGCCCTCAAGGCGGCGAAGCCCAGGAGCTCTGCCACCCGCTCCACCAGCACGTCGCGGCCGCCCTCCAGCAGCCTGCACTGCAGCAGCTCTCGGGCCACCGTGAGCGCGGCCCTCGAGTTCGCCTGCTCCCGGCGGGTGTACGGTGTCATGGTCGCGGCGTGATTGGAGGCCCTTGCTGCCGACCGCGCCTGCCGCGGTGTGAGAGCTGTCGAAGCCTGTCCGCGTCGCCCGCGGCCTGCAGAGTCCTGCGGACCGCGAGCTGCCTGGGGCATGGGGTCGCCCGAGGCGAGCAGCTCTGCGCTGGCGGGCCACGCCGCCCATGGATCTGGGTTGCCCGCCTGGTCGCCGGACATGGTGATGACGACGCGACGGGACACGAAGCAGTAGAAGGTGGATTCTGGCGCACCCCTACCTGGCGCGCCAAATGTCAGATTTCGGGTTCCGGCAAACCCTTGAGGTTCGAGCACTGGGGTGCGCGCGGAGATTTCGCCTTCTACCTACCTGCGCCCCACCGCCACGCTAAGATCTAAGGAATGGAAAGAACAACACAAGAGACACGGAGTTTATACTGGTTCGGGCCACCGTTGTGGTGTAATACCCTACTCCAGTGTGTGGTGTGGTGGATTGCCTCTTGGGCTGATGATGATGAGCAATACAAGGAAGAACAGCCTCGCGAGGGTCTGTTCTTGGCTGAGGGGATGAACTGCTAGGAGGAGTTCAGTCACCCTTCTCTCTCTCTCTTCTCGATTCTCTCTCCGATTTCGATCCCTCTACCCTGTGGGTGACTAGTCCTATTTATAGGCAAAGGCCCTGGGCCTCTTCCCAAATATTGAGCGGGAAGGGCGCTAACAATTGGCCATTTTGAAGGGGAACATTTGGTACACTTATCCTGACTAAAGTTGGTCCTCGCCTCCCAAAGGCTCTGGTGGTGATGCTGGCTTGGGCTCCAAAATGACTTCCTCCCTGTCGTTGGACTGGTCTTGGTCTCATTGCACCGAAACGGGTGCCCTTGCTTGATGCTCTCACCTGCGCTTGCTCCCTTTGCACCAAAGAGGAAAGGAGGACACTGCGCGGGCTGGCGCCCGCCTGGCACCCTTGGTCATCATGGCTTGCGTCAGGGGCACCTCGTGAGGTACCCCGCCTTGATCTCTCCGCCTCCTCACGAGGCAACCTGATGAGGCCGTGCCTGAGGAAGCTCCATGTCATCCGCCCCACGAGGCTTGACCCCTCGCGAGGGTCTTGGGTCTGTGTTGATGAAGATGGGCCGTGATGGGCCCCTCCTCGAGCCACGCCGCAGGCAGGCAAGTCTGGGGACCCCCGTTCCCAGAATGCCGACAGGCGGATTCATCAGAGACATAAAACATCCGGACTAGCTAGCAAATCTGGTGATGGTACGAAAGAAGGACAAATCCTGGCGCTTGTGCGTCAATTTTAAGGACCTTAATAAGGCCTGCCCAAAGGACCCCTTCCCCCTCCCCCACATCGACCAAATCATCGATGCTACCGTAGGACAAGATTCATTGTGTTTCCTCGACGCATACTCTACCATCAAATCAAAATGGCAGAGCCAGACCAAGCTGAAATGGCATTCATCACACCATACGGCCCATTCTACTTCAACACAATGCCGTTCGGGCTAAAAAACGCCGGTGCAACATATCAGCGCATGATTCAGACATGCCTGGAAAACCAGATCGGCAAAACAGTGGAGGCATACGTGGATGATGTGGTCGTTAAAACCAAGCATGTCGAAACTCTAGTAGACGACTTGAGGCTCACATTCGACAACCTTCGAACATATGACATCAAGCTCAATCCAGAAAAATGCGTTTTCGGCATACCAGCAGGAAAGCTCCTGGGATTCATTGTCTCCAGTAGAGGTATTGAAGCCAATCCGGCCAAAATTCGAGCAATGGCACAGTTGGCTACCCCAACAGACCTCAAACAAACACAAAAATTAACTGGATGTGTGGCGTCTCTAAGCCGCTTTATCTCCCGCCTGGGAGAAACGGCATTACCCCTTTATCGCCTCCTCCGGCGCACCGAACACTTTGAGTGGACGGACGCTGCCACAGCCGGACTCAATGAAATAAAGGCCATATTGGCAACAAACCCAGTCCTGGCCACGCCAAACATTGGCGAACCAATGCTATTATACATTGCGGCAACTCATCAAGTAGTAAGCGCAGTGCTTGTCATTCAGCGAGAAGTGGATGGACACAAATTTCCCCTTCAAAAGCCAGTTTACTACGTGTCCACTGTCCTTACTCCATGCAAAGCACGGTACCCGCATTATCAAAATATAACGTACGCGGTATTCATGGCATCCCAGAAGCTGCGACACTACTTTCAAGAGTGTTCGATAACGGTGGTCTCGGAAGTACCACTTAACGATATTATAAACAACCGCGACGCAACGGGCCGGATTGCCAAATGGGCCATTGAGCACCTCCCGCTCGACATAACTTACAAGCCATGGTGAGCTATTAAATCGCATGGTTTGGGTGACTTCGTTGCTGAATGGACGGAAGCCGAACTCCCTAAAGAGTACGGCACATATTCAAACTGGATCATGCACTTTGACGGCTCCAAAATGTTGGCTGGTCTAGGGGCTGGTGTCGTTTTGACATCCCCAACAGGAGACACCATTCAATACGTACTGCAGATAATGTATACGGACTCCAACAACATAGCCAAATATGAGGCCCTTCTACATGGTCTCCGGATGCCAGTATCCATGGGCATTCAACACCTAGAGGTGCGTGGGGATTCAAACCTTGCGATATCCCAAATAAATGGAGACTTTGATGCCAAGCATCCAAAAATGGCCGATTATCGCAATTGCGTCCTAAAAATGTCAGCTCGGTTCGAATGGCTCGAATTTCACCATGTGGCCCGGGAAAACAATCAGGCAGCGGATATCCTCGCCCGCATTGGCGCCAAACACGACGTGGTCCCTCCCAAAATTTTTGTGGAAAGGCTTTTCAAGGCATCCATAGCATGGGAAGGGGACACCTTGCCGACTTGGTGTCCATAGTACGAAAGTACTGTGTGATGGAAAGCGCCTGGAAAACCGAAATAAAATTTTGGGATAATCCGGCCCTGAATAAAAACCCAGTCTGAAATAAAAGGGTGCACTATCACAATACACTTGGGTTAACTACCAAAAAGTAAAGGCCCTCTACGGGGCAAGGAACCGTACTAGAGGGATGGCTCAACGGACCCTGCAAAATTCTTATTACAGCGGATGCGATACCAATGCACAGCCTTAGAGCATGCTGGATACTCCGGCAGGTGGCCAAAAGAGGTGAGGATCTACTCCTTCCAAAAACCACAGAGCACCACCCCGAGGACAACAATACGGTCTTGACGGTCTTCGAGACCTTCGCGTCAAATAATAGACGGAAGCGAACACTCCGCAGCACGTCCGAAATCTGCCACATAGCAGAGACAAATCCTTGGAGCGACACGGCCATTACCTTCAATGCCAGTGACGAACCTAAATTCCGAACAGCCCGAGTACCAGCCGCACTGGTCCTTAGTCCAATCGTGGACGACTTTCGACTCACCAAGGTACTCATGGACGGCGGCAACGGCTTAAACCTCATCTATGAGGAAACTCTTCAAAAGATGGAAATAGACTTGAGCCGCATTAAGCAAAGCAGCACAACCTTTAGAGGAATCATCCCCAGTCGGGAAGCACGCTGCGCTGGAAAAATCACACTAGACGTGGTATTCGGCATGCCGGATAATTACTGGTCCGAAGAAATTACATTCCAAGTGGCCCCGTTCAGCAGCGGATACCATGCTCTATTAGGGCAGGAGGCGTTTACAATCTTCCAAGCCATACCCCATTACGGGTACGTGAAGCTCAAAATGCCTGGGCCCAACGGAATCATCACTCTTGTTAGTGATCCAGACATACCACTCCGCGCCGAAAATAAGACAGATGCACTAGCCCTTGAGGCACTATCCGAAGCCCTAGCGGCCGAAGAACTAACTGCGCTGCGCTCCACGGTGAACAGGGCGGACGAAATAGTCAAATTCCAAGTCCATCCAACATACCCTACAAAACAGCTTCCATCGGGGCACAATTAAACCCTGATGTCGACACCGCACTGCGAGAATTCCTACGCGAGAACTGCGACATTTTTGCCTGGCACCCTTCAGACATGCCAGGAATCCCACGTAGGCTGGCTGAACACAGCCTAAATATCCTAAAAGGATTCAAGCCAGTCAAACAGGCTCTTCGACGTTTCTCCGAGCCTAAAAGACAAGCCATGCGAGATGAACTAGCCAAGATATTGGAGGCCGGATTCATCAGAGACATAAAACATCCAGACTGGCTAGCAAACCTGGTGATGGTACCAAAGAAGGACAAATCCTAGCGCTTGTGCGTCGATTTTAAGGACCTTAATAAGGCCCGCCCAAAGGATCCCTTCCCCCTCCCCCGCATCGATCAAATCATCGATGCTACCGCAGGACAAGATTCATTGTGTTTCCTCGACGCATACTCCGGCTACCATCAAATCAAAATGGCAGAGCCAGACCAAGCCGAAACGGCATTCATCACACCATACGGCCAATTCTGCTTCAACACAATGCCCTTCGGGCTAAAAAATGCCGGTGCAACATATCAGTGCATGATTCAGACATGCCTGGCAAACCAGATCAGCAAAACAGTGGAGGCATACGTGGATGACGTGGTCGTTAAAACCAAGCATGTCGAAACTCTAGTAGACGACTTGAGGCTCACACTCGACAACCTCCGAACATATGACATCAAGCTCAATCCGGAAAAATGAGTTTTCGGCATACCAGCAGGAAAGCTCCTGGGATTCATTGTCTCTAGTAGAGGTATTGAAGCCAATCCGGCCAAAATTCGAGCATTGGCACAGTTGGCTACCCCAACAGACCTCAAACTAACACAAAAATTAACTGGATGCATGGCGTCTTTAAGCCGCTTTATCTCCCGCCTGGGAGAAAAGGCATTACCCCTTTATCGCCTCCGCCAGCGCACCGAACACTTCGAGTGGATGGACGCCGCCACAGCCAGACTCAACGAAATAAAGGCCATATTGGCAACAAACCTAGTCCTGGCCGCGCCAAACATTGGCGAACGAATGCTATTATACATTGCGGCAACTCATCAAGTAGTAAGCGCAGTGCTTGTCATTGAGAAAGAAGTGGACGGACACAAATTTCCCCTTCAAAAGCGGTTTACTACGTGTCCACTGTCCTTACTCCATGCAAATTACGGTACCCACATTATCAAAAGATAGCGTACGCGGTATTCATGGCATCCCGGAAGCTGCGACACTACTTTCAAGAGTGTTCGATAACGGTGGCCTCGGAAATACCACTTAACGATATTATAAACAACCGCGACGCGACGGGCCGAATTGCCAAATGGGCCATTGAGCTCCTCCCGTTCAACATAACTTACAAGCCACGGCGAGCTATTAAATCGCAAGTTTTGGCTGACTTCATCGCTGAATGGACGGAAGCCAAACTCCCTAAAGAGTACGACACATATTCAAACTGGATCATGCACTTCGACGGCTCCAAAATGTTGGCTGGTCTGGGGGCTGGTGTCGTTTTGACATCCCCAACAGGAGACACCATTCAATACATACTACAATAATGTATACGGATTCCAACGATGCAGCCGAATATGAGGCCCTTCTACATGGTCTCCGGATGGCAGTATCCATGGGCATTCAACGCCTATAGGTGCGCGCGGATTGAAACCTTGCAATATCCCAAATAAATGGAGACTTTGATGCCAAGCATCCAAAAATGGCCAATTATCACAATGCCGTCCTAAAAATGTCATCTCGGTTCGAAGGGCTCGAATTTCACCATGTGGCCCGGGAAAACAATCTGGCGGCGGATATCCTCGCCCGCATTGGCGCCAAACGTGACGCGGTCCCTCCCAACATTTTTCTGGAAAGGCTTTTCAAGCCATCCGTAGCATGGGAAGGGGACACCTTGCCGACTTGGTGTCCGTAGTACGAAAGTACTGTGCGATGGAAAGCGCCTGGAAAACCAAAATAAAATTTTGGGATAATCCGGCCCTGAATACAAACCCATTCTGAAATAAAAGGGTGCACTATCACAATACACCTGGGTTAACTACCAAAAAGCAAAGGCCCTCTACGGGGCAAGGAACCGTACTAGAGGGATGGCTCAACGGACCCTGCAAAATTCATAGTACAGCGGATGCGACACCAACGCACAGCCTTAGAGCATGCTGGATACTCCGGCAGGTGGCCAAAAGAGGTGAGGATCTACTCCTTCCAAAAACCACAGAGCACCACCCCGAGGACAACAATACGGTCTTAACGGTCTTCGAGACCTTCGCGTCAAATTATAGACAGAAGCGAACACTCCGCAACACGTCCAAAATCTGCCACATAGCAAAAACAAATCCTTGGAGCGACACGGCCATTACCTTCAATGCCAATGACGAACCTAAATTCCGAACAACCCGAGTACCAGCCGCACTGGTCCTCAGTCCAATCATGGATGGCTTTTGACTCAACAAGGTACTCATGGACGGCGGCAGCGGATTAAACCTCATCTATGAGGAAACTCTTCAAAAGATGGAAATAGACTTGAGCCACATTAAGCAAAGCAGCACAACCTTTAGAGGAATCATCCCCAGTCGGGAAGTGCGCTGCGCTGGAAAACTCACACTAGACGTGGTATTTGGCACGCCGGATAATTACAGGTCCGAAGAAATTACATTCCAAGTGGCCCCGTTCAGCAGCGGATACCATGCTCTATTAGGGCAGGAGGCGTTTACAATCTTCCAAGCCATACCCCATTACGGGTACATGAAGCATAAAATGCCTGGGCCCAACGGAATCATCACTCTTGTTAGTGATCCGGACATAGCACTCCACGCCAAAAATAAGACAGATGCACTAGCCCTTGAGGCACTATCCGAAGCCCTAGCGGCCGAAGAACTAACTGCGCTTCACTCCACGGTGAACAGGGCGGACGAAATAGTCAAATTCCAAGTCCATCCAACGGACCCTACAAAAATAGCTTCCATCGGGCACAATTAAACCCTGATGTCGACGCCGCACTGCGAGAATTCCTACGCGAGAACTGGGACATTTTTGCCTGGCACCCTTCAGACATGCCAGGAATCCCACGTAGGCTGGCTCAACACAGCCTAAATATCCTAAAAGGATTCAAGCCAGTCAAACAGGATCTTCGACGTTTCTCCGAGCCTCCGAACATATGACATCAAGCTCAATCCAGAAAAATGCGTTTTCGGCGTACCAGCAGGAAAGCTCCTGGGATTCATTGTCTCCAGTAGAGGTATTAAAGCCAATCCGGCCAAAATTCGAGCATTGGCACAGTTGGCTACCCCAACAGACCTGAAACAAACACAAAAATTAACTGGATGCGTGGCGTCTCTAAGCCGCTTTATCTCCCGCCTGGGAGAAAAGGCATTACCCCTTTATCGCCTCCGCCGGCGCACCGAACAATTCGAGTGGACGAACGCAGCCATAGCCGGACTCAACGAAATAAAGGCCATATTGGCAACAAACCCAGTCCTGGCCACGCCAAACATTGGCGAACCAATGCTATTATACATTGCGGCAACACATCAAGTAGTAAGCGCAGTGCTTGTCATTCAGCGAGAAGTGGACGGACACAAATTTATCCTTCAAAAGCCAGTTTACTACGTGTCCACTGTCCTTACTCCATGCAAAGCACGGTACCCGCATTATCAAAATATAACGTACGCGGTATTCATGGCATCCCAGAAGCTGCGACACTACTTTCGAGAGTGTTCGATAACGGTGGCCTCGGAAGTACCACTTAACGATATTATAAACAACCGCGACGCGACGGGCCGGATTGCCAAATGGGCCATTGAGCACCTCCCGCTCGACATAACTTACAAGCCACGGTGAGCTATTAAATCGCATGGTATGGCTGACTTCGTTGCTGAATGGACGGAAGCCGAACTCCCTAAAGAGTACGACACATATTCAAACTGGATCATGCACTTCGATGGCTCCAAAATGTTGGCTGGTGTGGGGGCTGGTGTCGTTTTGACATCCCCAACAGGAGACACCATTCAATACGTACTACAGATAATGTATACGGACTCCAACAATGCAACCGAATATGAGGCCCTTCTACATGGTCTCCGGATGGCAGTATCCATGGGCATTCAACGCCTAGAGGTGCGCGGGGATTCAAACCTTGCGATATCCCAAATAAATGGAGACTTTGATGCCAAGCATCCAAAAATGGCCGCTTATCGCAATGCCATCCTAAAATTGTCAGCTCGGTTCGAAGGGCTCGAATTTCACCATGTGGCCCGGGAAAAAAATCAGGCGGCGGATATCCTCGCCCGCGTTGGCGCCAAACGCGACGCGGTCCCTCCCAACATTTTTCTGGAAAGGCTTTTCAAGCCATCCGTAGCATGGGAAGGGGACACCTTGCCGACTTGGTGTCCATAGTACGAAAGTACTGTGCGATGGAAAGCGCCTGGAAAACTGAAATAAAATTTTGGGATAATCCGGCCCTGAATACAAACCCAGTCCAAAATAAAAGGGTTCACTATCACAATACACCTGGGTTAACTACCAAAAAGCAAAGGCCCTCTACGGGGCAAGGAACCGTACTAGAGGGATGGCTCAATGGACCCTACAAAATTCATAGTACAGCTGATGCAACACCAACGCACAGCCTTAGAGCATGCTGGATACTCCGGCAGATGGCCAAAAGAGGTGAGAATCTACTCCTTCCAAAAACCACAGAGCACCAACCCGAGGACAACAATACGGTCTTAATGGTCTTCGAGACCTTCGCTCAAATAATAGATGGGAGTGAACACTCCGCAGCACGTCCGAAATCTGCCACATAGCAGAAACAAATCCTTGGAGTGACACGGCCATTACCTTCAATGCCAGTGACGAACCTAAATTCCGAACAGCCCGAGTACCAGCCGCACTGGTCCTCAGTCCAATCGTGGACGGCTTTTGACTCACCAAGGTACTCATGGACGGCGGCAGCGGATTAAACCTCATCTATGAGGAAACTCTTCAAAAGATGGAAATAGACTGGAACCACATTAAGCAAAGCAGCACAACCTTGAGAGGAATCATCCCCAGTCGAGAAGTGTGCTGCGCTAGAAAAATCACATTAGACGTGGTATTTGGCATGCCGGATAATTACAAGTCCGAAGAAATTACATTCCAAGTGGCCCCGTTCAGCAGCGGATACCACGCTCTATTAGGGCAGGAGACGTTTACAATCTTCCAAGCCATACCCCATTACGGGTACATGAAGCTCAAAATGCCGGGGCCCAACGGAATCTACACTCTTGTTAGTGATCCGGACATAGCACTCCGCATCGAAAATAAGACAGCTGCACTGGCCCTTGAGGCACTATTCGAAGCCCTAGCGACCGAAGAACTAACTGCGCTGCGCTCCACGGTGAACAGGGTGGATGAAATAGTCAAATTCCAAGTCCATCCAACGTACCCTACAAAAATAGCTTCCATCATGGCACAATTAAACCCTGATGTCGATGCTGCACTGCGGGAATTCCTACACGAGAACTGGGACATTTTTGCCTGGCACCCTTCAGACATGCCAGGAATCCCATGTAGGCTGGCTGAACACAGCCTAAATATCCTAAAAGGATTCAAGCCAGTCAAACAGGCTCTTCGACATTTCTCCGAGCCTAAAAGACAAGCCATGGGAGAGGAACTTGCCAAGATAGTGGAGGTCGGATTCATCAGAGACATAAAACATCCGGACTGGCTAGCAAACCTGGTGATCGTACCAAAGAAGGACATATCCTAGCGCTTGTGCGTCGATTTCAAGGACCTTAATAAGGCCTGCCCAAAGGATCCCTTCCCCCTCCCCCGCATCGGTCAAATCATCGATGCTACGGCAGGAGACGATTCATTGTGTTTCTTCGACGCATACTCCGGCTACCATCAAATCAAAATGGCAGAGCCAGACCAAGCCGGAACGGCATTCATCACACCATACGGCCCATTCTGCTTCAATACAATGCCCTTCGGGCTAAAAAACGCCAGTGCAACATATCAGCGCATGATTCAGACATGCCTGGCAAACCAGATCGGTAAAACAGTGGAGGCATACGTGGATTGGCAAAAGATCTCAGCCCTGTTATAGCGTTGCTAGTTGCAGGTGGAGATAAAGTTTGTTCCATGTTGGAACATGGATATGTTTGGGATATCACAATATCTCTTATTTAATTAATGCACCTATATACTTGGTAAAGGGTGAAAGGCTTGGCCTTATGTCTGGTGTTTTGTTCCACTCTTGACGCCCTAGTTTCCATCATACCGGTGTTATGTTCCTTGATTTTGCGTTCCTTACGCGCTTGGGTTATAATGGGAACCTGTAACGCCTTCGATGCGGCTATATCTCCCACGTGTCGAAGCATGACTTAGAGGCATAATCACATTGAAAGCAATGTCGCAAGAGAGGTAATCTTCGCAAACAACCCATGTAATACATAAGGGAAAGAGATACATAGTTGGCTTACAATCGCCACTTCACACCATACATGAATAAAGAATTACATCATCCAGATACAATCAAGGTCCGACTATGGAACCAAAATAAAAGAAGACTACCCCAAATGCTACACAGATCCTCGATCGACCCCAACTGGGCTCCACTACTGATCACCTAGAAACGGAACAACATAAAGGACAAGATCTTCTTCGAGCTCCTCCTTGAGCTTGGTTGCGTCATCTGCACGGTTCAACGGCAGCTGCAAGCTGGTTTTGGAAGTAACTTTGAGTCATGGGGACTCAGCAATCTCACACCCCCGCGATCAAGACTATTTAAGCTTATGGGTAAGGTAAAGGTATGAGGTGGAGCTGCAGCAAGCAACTAGCAAGTATGGTGGCTAACATATTCGCAAAAGAGAGCGAGAAGAGAAGGCAAAAGCACGTTCGAACAACTATGATCACGAAGTGATCCTAGAACAACCTACGTCAAGTGTTACTCCAACACCGTGTTCACTTCCCGGACTCCGCCGAGAAGAGACCACCACGATTACACACGCGGTTGATGTATTTTAATTAAGATCAACTTCAGGTTTTCTACAACCGGACATTAACAAATTCCCATCTGCCCATAACCGCGGGCACGGCTTTCGAAAGTTCAAAACCATGCAGGGGTGTCCCAACTTAGCCAAGCTCTCACGGTCAACGAAGGATATTCCTTCTCCCAAGACAATCCGATCAGACTCGGCATCCCGGTTACAAGACATCCTCGACAATGGTAAAACAAGTCCAGCAAAACCACCCGTTGTGCTGACAAATCCCGATAGGAGCTGCACATATCTCGTTCTCAGGGCACACCGGATAAGCTAAGCGTAAGGGAGCCAACGTAACCCAAGTTGCCAAGGGACGGCCCCGCACAGTGCTCTGGGTTGGACCAACACTTAGACAAGCACTGGCCCGGGGGTTTAAAATAAAGATGACCCTTGGGCTGGTCTAACCCAAGGGAAAAAGAGGCTAGGTGGCGAATGGTAAAACCAATGTTGGGCCTTGCTGGAGGAGTTTTATTCAAGGCGAACTGTCAAGGGGTTCCATTATAACCCAACCATGTAAGGAACGCAAAATCCGGGAACATAACACCGATATGACGGAAACTAGGGAGGCAAGAGTGGAACAAAACACCAGGCATAAGGCCGAGCCTTCCACCCTTTACCAAGTATATAGATGCATTAATTAAATAAGATATATTGTGATATGCCAACAAAATATCCATGTTCCAACATGGAACAAACTCCAATCTTCACCTGCAACTAACAACGCTATAAGAGGGGCTGAGCAAAGCGGTAACATAGCCAAACAACGGTTTGCTATGACAAAGTGGGTTAGAGGCTTGGCTTAACAATATAGGAGGCATGATAAGCAAGTGGTAGGTATCGCAGCATAGGCATAGCAAAAGAGCGAGCAACTAGCAAGCAAAGATACAAGTGATTTCGAGGGTATGGTCATCTTGCCTGAGATCCCGCAAGGAAGAAGAACAAGTCCATGAAGAAGACAAACGGACGTAGCCGAACGGATCCTCACAAACGCGACGTTACCAGATTACCCAGAAGAAGCAACACCGGAAAGAAGCAAGCAACATAGTCAACAATCATCACATAAGCATGGCACGATGCGCAAATAAGTATGATGCATGTCCGGTTTAATGAGGCATGGCATGGCAAAATGCACAAACAATCCTACAAATTAAGTGGAGCTCAACATGCAACTCCGTTCCATATTGACGAAACACCACATTCAAGTTATTTAGTTTGATCTCATTTATGTACCCAACAACATTAAATGTTGTTAAACATGGCAAGAGGGTGAAGCAAAGTAAAACTACATATCTAGTCAACTTTAAATGAGGCCGGAAGCAACGAACAACAATTCCGGTAAATCCCCATATGCATATATTGGTTTGGTACAGATCTGCCCTAAACACAATTTTAGAATTATTAAACATGCAAGATGATGCCACCATATTAAACTAGGCAAAATTCTACCCCATTTACATATAAAATTTATTAAATTCCGAGTTACGGTTTTTAAGTTATGAAATAAAGCATTTTAATATGGCCTAGGAGCAAATTAATGCAAACATCATTTTAAACATTTTAAACATAGATGAAAGATGGATATTATGAAACTAGACAAAATTCTAAGCATTCCTCATATATAAAGCATTTTAAACCAATTCACCGTTAGTGAGTTATTAAATGCATGAACGATGAGGGGTTTTCTGCAAATAAGTAAATCCTGGAAAAAATAGACAAACTCCTCCATAACAGAAAAAAACAAGGCAAGACAAAACTGAACCGGCTGGGCTGCGCACCATGGGCTGAGGCCCAGGATGGTGGGGGATTGAGAAGCGGCTGGGCCCTGGCAAAGAAGCAGGCTGGGCCTGTTGCTGGACTCGGGCTCTGTTTGGACAGACATGGAAGGAGTGGGTCCATGGTGTGGTCAACGCGAGGATCAGGGGCGGTGGCTGCGTGCGTCTTCGATTCAGAGGAAACAGGGTGCGGCGCTAGTCTCGAACGACGGCGGCGGCAGCAGGAACTTCGGCCGGCGAGGCGCAGCTTGAGGATGCTTAGAAGTGGGACTTGGGGATGAGCGAAGCATGCGGTGGCTGGCGTTGCAGGAATCTGCAGCAGGCAAGGCGGCTCCATGGCCTTTGGCGGGGCGACGGGACTTGATGCCGGATGGCGACACAGCAGGAGCTTGCCAGATACGCCTGATCCGGGTGAGGCAGCGGCAGGGGAGGCCGAAAACGGGCAGGACGATGGCGGGGCACCCAGATCCGGCGGCCATGGGGTCCCTGTATAGGGCTGGAGATAGAGATAGGTTAGAGGAAGGAGGAGAAGGAGATGGCCAAGGAAGGAGGATCAGGGCCTGGGAGGTCCTCCGGCGAGGCTTGCCGGTGACGGAATGGCGAGAGACGACAGAGACGGCGGGGATGAAGTCCAGCGGTGGGGATCGGGGACTCCAGCGGGAGGTTGCAGGGAGCTGCGGGATCGAGGCTCCCCTGCTTGAGCTCTTGAGCGCGTGCTCGCGCACGAGAGCGACAGGAGGCTGGGCCTCGGGTGGCTGGATCGGGGCCAGAGGCGCTACTACGCAGGGAGGCTGCCGGTTGCCTTGATGGGGAAAACGAGGAAGGAGAAGGCGGCTTCGGTTGGTGGAAATGGATTAGGAGGGATCTCGAGGTGGATGGCGGCGGCTCAATGGTACAAGTCCCTATATTTTAGGGTTTGTCCAAAAAGACTAGGAGTGGAGTATATAAAAATCACAGATTAGGTTAGGGGCTACCTCGTTCCTCCGATCGCAATTGGACGATCGCGAATAAATAGCTAGGGAGTCCAAATAATAAAACGGTGATATTTTGTAGATGTTAGGGGATGTTCCGGACCCAACGGTGATGACTCCCCGGGTCGGGTTTGGGACAACTTCCGGACGCGCGCGAGGGCTCCGATGCACTACGCAAAGAGGGGTAGGCTGGGCCTAGGTGGACTGTGGAAAGCGGGTTGGTCTGAGAGAAAAAGGCAGATATGCAGCCCGGCATGATTTCCGGAGACCGAAAACGTCCGACGTTTTGACCGGCTATACTGCCGCTATAGTTATCCGTTGGGGCATCAAGCGATCTCCGAATGCAATGAAACTTGATAGTCGGTCTATCTACACTATAATAAGACGACACGTCAACTCTCATCCCATTCTGAGAACATTTTCCGGCCACTTATAAAATACTATTTCTAACATGCCGCGGGCGTGTGCAAGTGTGGTTGGGCTCAAAACGGACAACAGACGGAACTGGGGGAACCCGGGCGGATGCAAGTTTGAAAACATGATGATGCAATGTGGATGATGACATGACAAGATGCAACACGCAAGCGAATGACATGGCAACGATAGCGAATAACTGGAGCACACCTGGCACATCGATCTCGGGGCGCTACAACACTCCACCACTACGCGAGGATCTCATCCTGAGATCTAGAATGGCACCGAAGGGAAAAACGGAATAGAAAGAGAAGAGGTAAAACTAAGTTGCTTCCTTCGACAAACGAGTGAGACCAAAGAACCTTGAAAAGGTTAAACCATTTCGAGAAAAAAATACAATGGAGATAAACGAAGTTGAAAACACTCCGTTAGAAAAGAGGAACAAGGAAGAGCAAATTCGAGTAGCACTCCGGTTGAGAAGTGATGCAAGACTTGATAAGGCGAAAAGAACTTGTGCAAGAGGGGTACAACACTCCAGTTAAATGGATAGGCATGAAACATGATATTTGCCAAAACGAGATGATGGGTGAAAGAACAACAACGCAATGCCTCCGAAATGAAAGAATAGAAGATAGGTAATTGACATAGGAGAAATGAGGAGAAAATGCCAACATCTGCCAAAAAAAGCTTGAGAAGGCATCTTTAGGAGAAGGGTCTTACAGAGTTGTTGGAAAAAACCAATAACGAAAAGAGTAAGCTTGTAGTGGGCTTATGGAGAACATCTCAAAACTATGAGGTGAAAATTCTGCCACTAACGGAAAACAATGGATTTGAATTGATATCAACAAGGAAACGAGAAACTTATACCACCGGAAGGATAAAAGAACATGGGTTAATTATAAGCACCATAATAGAAACAATCCTTAGAAAAAGCTTTAGGTGAAATATAACCCAAGATAACTCCACCGAAGAGGTTGATGGATTTAAAATACCTCATTCTTATCAACATGTGAATCATGAAGCATGAACTCAAATTATCAAGAATGACGTAATACCACCTCCAATGATACGGAAGAAAAGAATTGCACTCCAGATTGCAAAATGAAGAATGCTTGAGCTCCTTAAAAAAATCTCGATGAAAACTTTTAGAAGGAATTAAATCCTTGATGAACCATCGTGTAGAACCTTCATGAAGAACTACGGTAACAAAAAGGATGATGAAGATGAAAGGAAATAGCGGTTGAAAAACACAAGGTGAAGCCTTCCAATGATTTAGATGGATCTCCATGACGAAAAAAATGAGAGAGCTTGGAACTCCAGGAAAAGAAAGATGAATAAATGAGATCAAGAATTTTGATGAACCTCCGGAATAAGGAATTAATCACTTGGATGAACAAGAATAAGAATTACGTTATGCGTATCCTTCACCAATTTAAATTGATGACAAGCAACGGATTTGACATAGTACTTATTCTCGTCGAAAGGATTAAGATAGATATTGCGCAAACTTGGAAAGGTCTTCGATGGACCACCGGAAGGATTGAAACAACGAATAAATTGATATGATAACCAAGGAAGAGAATTCTTGAACGAACCACCGTAAGAATTGAAAAACGAACGAAATAAGGAATGAATCACTGGTAAGAATTAGCAAATGAACGAAGATGTTTGAGAGAATTTAGATCCATGAGAACGAAGAGATTACGAGCTGATTTGAGAGTCCTCGATTTAAGTACCGGTATGATTTTGGAGAATGATAGCTGAAAGCTGAGAATGAATAATGCTGAATTGATGGCCTCCGGAGAATCAAACTGAAAAGGCTCCTGAATTGCTCCGGAAGGAAGAAAATAATTGTCACAATCGGAAACACTTAAGAAAGGATGGCATGATTCTAGAACCATGAATCTTGAAGCGAATGGAACAAGATATGGAGGAAAAATCTTCTTCGGTCTTCAAATGTTGGTAACGACGATGAGAAACACCACCAAGAATTATTGAGGTACTCTGGAATTAAAATTGGAAAGGTTGAACCAACGATGAAAAGAATTTGAAAGATCTAGGAGAAAGGCAATTGACTGATGATAATTCATTCTTACGTCAAACTTTGAAATGAATTTGAAAAGATCCGAGAAAATAAGAAGAGTCAGGTAAGATCCTGGGAAAAGACCTGTGGGTTAGGGCCCACTCAAGAGAAACACCGTTTAAATGATTTAAAAGAGAGGTTGCACCGGTTGAATTAAATGGCTTGAATGTGATAACAACCTCGAAATAGGTTGAACGGATCTTGAATGACAAAACGAGTCTTCTGAGATATCTTTAAGGCACCAAAACAATAGAATAGCGAGAAATGGATGATTATGAGGTGCACCGGTATGAGAAGGAATCTGAAACGAGGAAAAATATATGATCGGCACAACTTGAATTGGTTCCACCGGAGAAGAAAAGAATGAATAATGATGAACTTGAGGCTTCGTTAGTATCTTCATTAGAATCACCGGATAAGAATATTGACGGAAAAGGATGGAGAGACTTCACAAGAATAAAAGGATACTTGATTAAGAAATCTGAGTCCTTAAAGAAACAAGGGTGGGAGGGAGGGAAAACAAAGGCATCTTGGAGACGGATGAAAACAAACACCGTTTAGAAGAAACTGATACTTGATCTTGCGGATGTTGAAATGGTCGGACCCACTTGAAGAGAAACACACTGGTGAAAAGGAGTGATATGGCGATCTCGATAATCGAGAAGGATTAGTATTCACATCATAGTATGAGAACACCGCTTAGGAAAGGTATGGGATCAACATTTGACTTCAAAGCAACTCGAATACCACAACTCAAAACAAAACAAAGGATTGGCTTGCAAAATAAGCCGGAACAAACATATGATAGAGATTTCGTCTGAAGTTTTCGTGGTGGGGCCTACATGGGCTTGATCGTACAACACCATCATGTACAAGGCCGTGCACATGACATACGAAGCGTCCTCGAGTCGGCATAGCCAAGGACTCTTTAAGACACAACGAGACCACTGTAAAACCAATCATGAATAGGCGCACCACTAGACGTCAAACCCCAATTTCATATCATACATCTTTCGGAAAGATATCCTAAGAGCTACTTGAATTCCCACTTATAAACTCCCGAAATTTTCCGGTTATGCAATCAGGTGTTGGGGATACAGGGGAAGCATAATATCTCACCCAAAACTAGCAAATCCTACATCCAGCTGTATCCATCCTTCAACACATAACCAAGAAACCTTTGGAAATCATCTACCTCAACCTTCGAAAAGCATCCATTATACGAGTTATGGCAATACTCCCGAACTCATGCCCCAGTACTGGGTGGCATCGAGGTTATCTCACCAACAACTGCATAAAAGAGATTTTCGATGTCGGTGAAACTCAGGTATTTCAGAATCTCAACGATAAAATTGTGAAGACAACACCTCGGAGCTCAACTCCCTGGGACACTGCCACAACCCCTAAATGTCAGGAGGCACCGAGAACAATGTTCTCGTGACAAAACCATCAGAACAATTCCAAGATACCCGCGTGATCCTAAATTTTTTTTAGTGAAATTTGAGGAGAGAAGAGTCAAAACTCTACGTCAGGATGCCTCACCTGAGCGATGAAGGGACTGAGGAGTAAAACGAATTCCTAACTCTCCGATATATATAATTCCTAAATGATTCAAAACATTTCTAGCCTCAGTAACACCAGCGATTCGATCAAGCAGGGGGGCTCCTAAGGTCGGGATGGCTCTGATTACCAACTTGTAACGCCCTCGATGCGGCTATATCTCCCATGTGTCGAAGCACGACTTAGAGGCATAACCGCATTGAAAGCAATGTCGCAAGAGAGGTAATCTTTGCAAACAACCCATGTAATACATAAGGGAAAGAGATACATAGTTGGCTTACAATCGCCACTTCACACAATACATGAATAAAGCATTACATCATCCAAATACAATCAAGGTCTGACTACGGAACCAAAATAAAAGAACACTACCCCAAATGCTACACAGATCCCCGATCGACCCCAACTGGGCTCCACTACTGATCACCTAGAAACGGAACAACATAAAGGACAAGATCTTCTTCGAGCTCCTCCTTGAGCTTGGTTGCGTCATCTGCACGGTTCAACGGCAGCTGCAAGCTGGTTTTGGAAGTAACTCTGAGTCATGGGGACTCAGCAATCTCACACCCTCGCGATTAAGACTATTTAAGCTTATGTGTAAGGTAAAGGTATGAGGTGGAGCTGCAGCAAGCGACTAGCAAGTATGGTGGCTAACATATTCGCAAAAGAGAGCGAGAAGAGAAGGCAAAAGCACGGTTGAACAACTATGATCATGAAGTGATCCTAGAACAACCCACGTCAAGCGTTACTCCAACACCGTGTTCACTTCTCGGACTCCGTCAAGAAGAGACCATCACGGTTACACACGCGGTTGATGTATTTTAATTAAGATCAACTTCAGGTTTTCTACAACCGGACATTAACAAATTCCCATCTGCCCATAACCGCGGGCACGACTTTCGAAAGTTCAAAACCCTGCAGTCGTGTACCAACTTAGCCCATCACAAGCTCTCACGATCAACGAAGGATATTCCTTCTCCCAAGACAATCCGATCAGATTCGACATCCCGGTTACAAGACATCCTCGACAAAGGTAAAACAAGTCCAGCAAAACCACCCGCTGTGCCGACAAATCCCGATAGGAGCTGCACATATCTCATTTTCAGGGCACACCGGATAAACTAAGCGTACGGGAGCCAACGTAACCCAAGTTGCCAAGGGACGGCCCCGCACGGTGCTCTGGGCTGGACCAACACTTGGAAAACCACTGGCCTGGGGGTTTAAAATAAAGATGACCCTTGGGCTGGCCTAACCAAAGGGAAAAAGAGGCTAGGTGGCGAATGGTAAAACCAATGTTGGGCCTTGCTGGAGGAGTTTTATTCAAGGCAAACTATCAAGGGGTTCCCATTATAACCCAACCGTGTAAGGAACGCAAAATCCAGGAACATAACACCGATATGAAGGAAACTAGGGCGGCAAGAGTGGAAAAAAACACCACGCATAAGGCCGAGCCTTCCACCCTTTACCAAGTATATAGATGCATTAATTAAATAAGATATATTGTGATATCCCAACAAAATATCGATGTTCCAACATGGGACAAACTCCAATCTTCACCTGCAACTAACAACGCTATAAGAGGGGCTGAGCAAAGCAGTAACATAGCCAAACAACGGTTTGCTAGGACAAGGTGGGTTAGAGGCTTGGCTTAACAATATGGGAGGCATGATAAGCAAGTGGTAGGTATCGCAGCATAGGCATAGCAAAAGAGCGAGCAACTAGCAAGCAAAGATAGAAGTGATTTCGAGGGTATGGTCATCTTGCCTGAGATCTCGTAAGGAAGAAGAACGAGTCCATGAAGAAGACAAACGGACGTAGTCGAATGGATCCTCACAAACGCGACGTTACCGGATTACCGAGAAGAAGCAACACCGGAAAGAAGCAAGCAGCATGCATAGTCAACAATCATCACATAAGCATGGCACGATGCGCAAACAAGTATGATGCATGTCCGGTTTAATGAGGCATGGCATGGCAAAATGCACAAACAATCCTACAAATTAAGTGGAGCTCAACATGCAACTCCGTTGCATATTGAAGAAACACCACATTCAAGTTATTTAGTTCGATCTCGTTTATGTACCCAACAACATTAAATGTTGTTAAACATGGCAAGAGGGTGAAGCAAAGTAAAACTACCTATCTAGTCAACTTTAAATGAGGCCGGAAGCAACGAACAACAATTCCGGTAAATCCCCATATGCATATATTGGTTTGGTACTGATCTGCCCTAAACACAATTTTAGAATTATTAAACATGCAAGATGATGCCACTATGTTAAACTAGGCAAAATTCTACCCCATTTACATATAAAGTTTATTAAATTTCGAGTTACGGTTATTAAGTTATGAAATAAAGCATTTTAACATGGCCTAGGAGCAAATTAATGCAAACATCATTTTAAACATTTTAAACATAGATGAAAGATGGATATTACGAAACTAGACAAAATTCTAAGCATTCCTCATATATAAAGCATTTTAAACCGATGCACCGTTAGTGAGTTATTAAATGCATGAACGATGAGGGGTTTTCTGCAAATAAGAAAATCCTGGAAAAAATAGACAAACTCCTCCATAACAGAAAAAAACAAGGCAGGCCAAAACTGAACCGGCTGGGCTGCGCACCACGGGCTGAGGCCCAAGATGCTGGGGGATTGAGAAGCGGCTGGGCCCTGGCAAAGAAGCAACCTGGGCCTGTTGCTGGACTCGGGATCTGTGTGGAGAGACATGGAAGGAGCGGGTCCATGGTGCGGTCAACGCGAGGATCAGGGGCGCTGGCTGCGTGCGTCTTTGATTCAAAGGAAACAGGGCGTGGCGCTGGTCTCGAACGATGGCGGCGGCAGCAGGAACTCCAGCCGGCGAGGCGCAGCTTGAGGAGGCGGAGAAGTGGGACTTGGGGACGAGCGAAGCATGCGGTGGCTGGCGTTGCAGGAATCTGCAGTAGGCAAGGCGGCTCCATGGCCATTGGCGGGGCGACGGGACGTGATGCCGGATGGCGATGCGGCAGGAGCTCGCCGGATCTGCCTAATCCGGGTGAGGCAGCGGCAGGGGAGGCCGAAAACGGGCAGGACGATGGCGGGGCACCCATATCCGGCGGCCATGGTGTCCCTGTAGAGGGATGGAGATAGAGATAGGTCAGAGGAAGGAGGAGAAGGAGATGGCCAGGGAAGGAGGAGCAGGGCGGCGGGATCCGGCCTGGGAGGTACTCCGGCGAGGCTTACCGGCGACGAAATGGTGAGAGACGACTGAGACGGCGGGCACGAAGTCCAGCGGTGGGGATCGGGGACTCCAGCGGGAGGTTGCAGGGAGCTGCGGGATCGAGGCTCCCCTGCTCGAGCTCCTGAGCGCGTGCTCGCGCACGAGAGCGAGAGGAGGCTGGGCCTCTGGTGGCTAGATCGGGGCCAGAGGCGCTACTACGCAGGGAGGCCGCCGGTTGGCTTGATGGGGAAAACGAGGAGGGAAGAGGCGGCTTCGGTTGCTGGAAATGGATTAGGAGGGATCCCTAGGTGGATGGCGGCGGCTCGACGGGACAAGTACCTATATTTTAGGGTTTGTCCAAAAAGACTAGGAGTGGAGTATATATACATCACAGATTAGGTTAGGGGCTACCTCGTTCCTCCGATCGCAATCGTATGATCATGAATAAATAGCTAGGGAGTCCAAATAATAAAACAATGATGGTTTTACCATTTGCCACCTAAGCCTTTTTCCCTTTGGTTCAACAGACTCAAGGTTCATCTTTATTTTAAACCCCCGGGCCAGTGCTCCTCTGAGTGTTGGTCCAAACTAGAGTCCTTTGCAGCGCCCCCTCAGGGAAACTCGAGGTTTGGTTTTAGTGGTACGGAGAGCTCATCCGGTGTGCCCTGAGAACGATATACGTGCGACTCCTATCGGGATTTGTCGTCACATCAGGCAGGTTTGCTGGTCTTGTTTTACCATTGACAAAATGTCTTGTAACCGGGATTCCGAGTCTGATCGGGTCGTCCTGGGAGAAGGAATATCCTTCATTGACCGTGAGAGCTTGTGATGGGCTAAGTTGGGACACCGCTGCACGGTTTTGAACTTTCGAAAGCCGTGCCCGCGGTTATGGGTATATGGGAATTTGTTAATATCCAGTTGTAGAAAACCTGACACTTAACTTAATTAAAATGAATCAACGGCATGTGTAACCGTGATGGTCTCTTTTCGGCGGAGTCCGGGAAGAGAACACGGTCTCGTGTTATGCTTGAACGTAAGTAGTTTCAGGATCACTTCTTGATCTTTATAGCTTCTCGATCGTGCTTTGCTTCTCTTCTCGCTCTCATTTGCGTAAGTTAGCCACCATATATTCTAGTGCTTGCTGTAGCTCCACCTCACTACATTTTCCTACCCATAATCTTAAATAGTCTTGACCACGAGGGTGTGAGATTGCTGAGTCCCCGTGACTCACAGATACTTCCAAACCGTTGCAGGTGCCGATGATACCAGTGAAGGTGTCGCAACCCAGCTCAAGGGGGAGCTCGATGAAGATCTTGGTCGTTGTTTTTTTGTTTCCTTTCGATCAGTAGTGGAGCCCAGTTGGGGCGATCGGGGATCTAGCATTAGGGGTTGTCTTTCTTTATTTGCATCCATAGTCGGACCTTGATTGTATTTTGGATGATGTAATGCTATATTTATGTATTTTGTGAAGTGGCGATTGTAAGCCAACTCTTTATCCCTCTCTTATTCAGTACATGAGATGTGTAAAGATTACCCCTCTTGCGACATGCCTACTATGCGGTTGTGCCTCTATGTCGTGCTCCGACACATGGGAGATATAGCCTCATCGTGGGTGTTACAAGTTGGTAATCAGAGCCTTCCCCGACTTAGGAGCCCCCTGCTTGATCGAATCGTTGACGTTTTTGAGTGTAGAAAAAAATGTTTCGAGTCTTATAGGATTATATATATCGGAGAGTAGGATTCTTTTTACTCCTTAGTCCCTTCGTCGCTCTGGTGAGGCCTCCATGATGTAGAGTTTTTGACTCTTCTCTTCTCAAATTTCACTAATTTTTTTTAGGATCACGCAGGTATCTTGGAATCGTTCTGATGGTTTTGTGACGAGAACATTGTTCTTGGTGCCTCCTTACATTTAGGGGTTGTGGCAGTGTCCCGGGGAGTTGTGCTCCGAGGTGTTGTCGTCACAATTTTATCGTTGCAGTTCTAGAATACCTGAGTTTGCCGACATCGAAAATCTCTTCGATGAAGTTGTTTGTATGATAACCTCGATGCCACCCAGTAATGGGGCGGGAGTTCGGGAGTATTGCCATAACTCGTATAATGGATGCTTTTCGAAGGTTGAGGTAAATGATTTCCGAGGGTTTCTTGGTTATGTGTTGAAGGATAGATACAGCTGGATGTAGAATTTGCTAGTTTTTGGTGAGATATTATGCTTCCCCTATATCCCCAACACCTGATTGCATAACCAGAAAGTTCCGGGAGTTTATAAGTGGGAATTCAAGTAGCTCCTAGGATATCTTTCTGACAGATGCATGATATGAGATTGGGGTTCGACGTCTAGTGGTCCGCCTATCCACGGTTTGTTTTACACTGGTCTCATTGTGTCTTAAAGAGTCCTTGGCTATGTTGACTCGGGGACGCTTCGTATGTCATGTGCACTGCCTTGTACATGATGGTGTTGTACGATCGAGCCCGTGTGGGCCCCACCACGAAAATTTCGGACGAAATATCTATCATATGTTTGTTCCGACTTATTCTGCAAGCCAATCCTTTGTTTTGTTTTCAGTTGTGGTATTCGAGTTGCTTTGAAGTGAAATGTTAATTCCATACTTTTCCTAAGTGGTGTTCTCATACTCCTATGTGAATACCAATCCTTCATGATAATCGATATTGTCATGTCAATCCTTTTCAACCGGCGTGTTTCTCTTCAAGTGGATCCGATCATTTTTCCCATCCACAAGATCAACTCAAAGTCTTCTCAACGTTGTTTATTTCATCCGTCCCAAGTTGCCTTTGTTTTCCCACCCTCGCACCCTTTTTCTTCGAGGACTCGGATTTATTAATCAAGTATCCATTTTATTCATGTGAAGTCTCTTCTTTCTTTTCTTTCAATGTTCGTATCCAGTGATTCTCATGAAGATTCTAACGAAGCTTCAAGTTCATCATTCTTCGTCCTTTTTCTTGTCCGGTGGATCCAACTCAAGCTTTTAGTGTTGATCGTATTCCTTTCTTCATTTCAAAGGTTTTCTCATGCCGACGCACCTCTTAATAATCCACATCTTGCTATTTTTGTATCATGAGTGCTATAGACATCTCAGAAGATTCACGTTTTCATTCTCGATACGTTCAAGTTATTTCGAGGTTGTTATCTCATTCAAGCCATTTAATTTAACCGGCGCAATCTATCTTTTAAATCGTTCAACGGTGTTTCTTTTGAGTGGGCCCTAACACACAGGTCTTTTCCCAGGATCTTACCTGACTCTTTTCTTTCCGGAGTTATTCTCAATTTCATTTCAAAGTTTGACGTAAGAATGACTTATCATCAGTCAAATGTCTTTCCCTAAGATCTTTCAAATTCTTTTCATTGTTGATTCAGCCTTTATATTCTTCATTATTCCGGAGTGTCTCAACAATTCATGGTGGTGTTTCTTGTCGTCATTCTCAACATTTGAATACCGAAGAAGAGTTTTGCTCCATATCTTGCTCCATTCTCTTCAAAATTCATGGTGCTAGCCTTATGCCATCCTCTCATAATTGTTTTCGATTGTGAGAATTCTTTTAACCCATCCGAAGCAATTCAAGAGTCTTTTCAATTTGATTCTCCGGAGCCCATCATCTCAGAAGTATTCATTCTAAGCTTTCAGCTCTCCTTCTCAAATTCTTCTCGGTGTTTCTTTATCTTTTCTTTGTTCATTTTTGAGTCTTACGATGGTTCGTTCAAGAGTTCTCTTCCTTGGTTATCATATCAATTCATTCGTTCTTTCCAATCCTACCGGTGATTCGCAGAAGAACTCCCAAGTTGGTGCTATATCTATCTTAATCCTTTCTATGAGAATAAGTAGTATGCCAAATCCGTTGCTTGTCATCAATTTAAATTGATGAAGGATACGCATAACATAATTCTTATTCTTCTTTCATCCAAGTGATAAATTCCTTCCTTTGGAGTTTGTTCATGATGAATAAATTCTCGTTTTCAATTGTTTCACCTTTTCTTTTCCCGGAGTTCCAAGCTCTCATCATCACGAAGATCCATCTAATCATTGCAAGGCTTCAACCTTATTCTTTTCATCCTTCATTTCGTTTGATCATTCTTTTATTACCGGAGTTCTTCATGGAGGTTCTACATGATGGTTCAGAAAGGATGTAATTCCTTCTCGAAGTGTTCATCAAGATTCTTTTCAGAGGAGCTGAAGCATTCATCATCTTGCAATCTAGAGTGCAATTGTTTCTCCCTTATTTTTTAAGGTGGTAATATATCATTCTTCACTCACAAGAATGAGATATTTTAAACCCATCATTTTCTCTTCGTTCAGGAGATGTTTTGCAACCCGTCAACCTCTTCATTGGAGTTGTCTTGGGTTATATTTCACCTATAGCTTTCCCTAAGGATTTTGCTATAAATGGTGCTCATAAATGACCCAAGTTATTCATTTATCCTCCCGGTGAAATAAGCTTCTCGTCTCCTTGTTCATATCAATCCAATCTAACGTTTTTCGTTAGTGGCAGAATTTCACCTCATAATTTTGAGATGTATTCCATAAACCCATATCAAGCTTATCCTTTCATTGTTGATATTCCAACAACTCCGTTCTAGCATTTGTTGTAAGCATTCTCTCCCAATATCTTGTTTCCCTCCGTTCATTCCATTCCATTCTTTCATTTCTTCTGGAAGCATTGTGATGTTGCTCTTTTCTCTAATCATCTCGAATGGTGAGGATCGTGTTCTTTTTATTCTTATCCATTTAACTGGAGTGTTGTGCCCTCTGCTCAAGTTCTTTTCATCTTATCAAGTTTTATATCACTTTTCAACCGGAGTGCTGCTTGTTCTTCCTTGTTCCTCTTTCCTAACGGAGTGCTTTCAACTTCGTTCGTCTTCATTGTATTCTTTCTTTCATTTTGCTCAACCTCGCAAGGCCCTTTAGTTTCACTCATTTGTCAAAGAAGCAACTTAGCTTACCTCTTCTCTTCCTCTTCGTTTTCCCTCCGGTGCCATCCTAGATCTCGGGACGAGATCCTCTCATAGTGGTGGAGTGTCGTAACGCGCTGGATACAACCTTCCATATTCGTAACTCCAACTCTTGCCTTTTCCGGAGATGAGATGTGAGATTCCCTTCGTGGTTAGGTTTTGTCTTTGTTTTTGCATTTTGTTCATGTCATGCATTTCATATCATGTCATCATGTGCATCGCATTTGCATACATGTTCGTCTAATGCATCCGAGCATTTTCCCCGTTGTCGTTTCTCAATCCGGCACTCCTATGCCTTTCGGCGCCCCCTTTTGCCTCTTTTCGTGAGCGGGTGTTAAACTTTCTCAGAATGGACCAAGATTTGTCAAGCGGCCTTGGTACACCACCGGTAGACCGCCTGTCAAGTTTCGTGCCATTTGGAGTTCGTTTGATACTCCAACGGATAACCGGGGAAACGCAAAGGCCTCGTGTCTGTTCCATCCCAACACCCCTCAAAAGTGGCCCAATAACCCATCCAAAACCCTTCCATCCTCTCGGGTGTTCGATCACGATCACGTGGCCGAAAACCGCTCCCCATTTGGACTCTCCTAGCTCCCTCTACCTATATATTTGCA
>NC_041384.1:290021190-290024607 GCF_002162155.2 Triticum dicoccoides
CCCACGCGCCTTGGCGCCCGAGCCGCCACTGCACCGGCGCGCCTCGCTCCGCCGCCCGGCTGCCGCTCCTTCCGCGCCACCTTGCGCGCCTCACGCCGGCGCGCCTTCGTCGCCCTCCGCCGCCATCGGATCCGGCCGAGCCGTGCCGCCTCGCCGGTGCCCCACCTCCCTGAACTCCTCCGCAACTGCATCGCCGGAGTTGACCTCGTCATCCGCGCCGGATCTAGATCTGAGAAAGGTTGACTCGATTTTTCCCAAGTCATGGAATTCTTGCATTCTGGAGCTCTATTAAGAATGTCATAACTTTGTGCTCGCTGCTCTGTTTCATGTGCATGATATATCAAAATGTTCATTACGATGTGCTCTTCATTTTGTTCCAATGTGCCATGCTTTTGGAGTCCATGATGCCCAAATCGCTGATTCAAGAGTGCTATAAAATGTTAGGTGCTGATTCTTAGCAGAGTATGAGCATTTGTCATTTTTGCTACATTTATTGTGTGCTGCATATGGGCATGAGCTCTACATGTGTTTTGGCCTATGACATGCCAGCTTTACAGGGGTGTATGCCATGTATTTTTGTGATCAATGTGGTGACTAGCACATACATGCAAAGTAGCTCTCGTAATATTGCTGATTTCAGAGACTTGGAATTTCACTGTCTTTATCTGCTGTTATTTTTATGCCATGTTTTCATGTTGCTACAGAGAGATCCATGCCTTATTTGAGTATGTTCAGTAAGGATGATTTGGACATATGGTTATGCTCTATCCATCCATGCCCCTGTTTGCATTTATGGAGTGCCCTAGCATGACTCAATCTTGCTCTACTTTTGCTATAAAATGTTCCTTGCAGATTGCTTACGTGTTAATCAATATTGCCAAGATTGTTGTAGTTGATCCATGCATGCTATGAGTTTGTTCTTGCTTTTGTTAGCTTCACGGTAGTATTCTTAGCTTGTCATCTAATGCCTTGTGTTGAGTGAATAAAGCTCGCAAAGAGGCCTTCATAATTCTGTTTTTGCCATGTCCAGTTTTCTGCTAAGTCCGAATCTGTTAACGAAACTTGCTATGTTTACATGGGTGCCATCATATCTTTTGATCCTTTTTGGCTTATGGTCAGTAAGGGACTTTTGTTATATGCTTTGAGTAGATTCATGCCATGCCTTTGTTTGCTATGTTATGTTCCTGTAGCATGTTCTTATCTTGCTCTAAACATTGCTTCCTGATGTTAATTTCTGGCATGTTAGTATTTTCACTGTCTGTGAAGCTGATATCTTTTGCACTTTTTCTATGCTTGTTTGAACCTACTATTGTGTGATTTAGCCGTACCTCAGTGTTCATCTTTTGTCAAGCATCTTGAGCAGATCACTGCCATGTGCTTTGTTGCTATGTTGGAGTGCAGTAGGTTAGTTTCTTGTTGCATTCTTGGTGGCATTGTGTTGTTAATCGCACATTTGTGCTATTCTTGATTTGCTTTCCATTTGCAAACCGTGCATCCGATTCCGGCAATCTTTATATCGATTTCAACCGAAATAAACTCATCTTTCCAGCGGCACTCTTGGTTTTCCAAGTTGAGGCCTGGTTCAATATTTTCCTTCCGGAGCATGCATATGCATTGCATATCACATCCCGCATATCATGCCATGTTTTGCATCATGTTGCTTGCGCATTGCACCGTGATTGATTGTTGGTCCTTTGCTTGTGTTCTTGCTTTGGGTAGATCCAGGAGACGAGTACGTGATCGAGGAGCCCGTTGAGTACGCTTACGAGGATCAAGCTTACGTCAACTCAGAGAACTTTGCAGGCAAGATGACCATACCCTTGAAATCACTTCTATCTTTGCTTTCGAGTTGCTCGCTCTATTGCTATGCCATGATACCTACCACTTGCTATATCATGCCTCCCATATTTCCATGTCAAGCCTCTAACCCACCTTTCCTAGCAAATCGTTGTTTGGCTATGTTACCGCTTTGCTCAGCCCCTCTTATATCATTGCTAGTTGCAGGTGGAGATGAAGTTTGTTCCATGTTGGAACATGGATATGTTTGGGATATCACAATATATCCTATTTAATTAATGCACCTATATACTTTGTAAAGGGTGGAAGGCTCGGCCTTATGCCTGGTGTTTTTTTCCACTCTTGCCGCCCTAGTTTACGTCATACCGGAGTTATGTTCCTTGATTTTGCGTTCCTTACACGGTTGGGTTATAATGGGAAACCCTTGATAGTTCGCCTTGAATAAAACTCCTCCATCAAGGCCCAACCTTGGTTTTACCATTTGCCACCTAAGCCCTTTTCCCTTGGGTTCTGCAGACTCAAGGGTCATCTTTATTTTAAACCCCCAGGCAAGTGCTCCTCTGAGTGTTGGTGCAAACTAGATTCCTTTGCAGCGCCCCCTCGAGGAAACTCGAGGTTTGGTTTTAGTGGTACGGAGCGCTCATCCGGTGTGCCCTGAGAATGTGATACATGTGACTCCTATCGGGATTTGTCGGCACATCAGGCGGCTTTGCTTGTTTTGTTTTACCATTGTCAAAATGTCTTGTAACCGGGATTCCTAGTCTGAATAGGTCGTCCTGAGAGAAGGAATATCCTTCGTTGACCGTGAGAGCTTGTGATGGGCTAAGTTGGGACACACCTGCAGGGTTTTGAACTTTCGAAAGCCACGCCCGCGGTTATGGGCAGATGGGATTTTTTTTAATATCTAGTTGTAGAAAACCTGACACTTAGCTT
The DNA here is from genome assembly GCF_002162155.2 of Triticum dicoccoides. NCBI lineage: Eukaryota > Viridiplantae > Streptophyta > Magnoliopsida > Poales > Poaceae > Triticum > Triticum dicoccoides. The sequence goes on from NC_041384.1 coordinate 290,023,921, forward strand.
AATTAAAATAAATCAACACTGTGGGTAACCATGATGGTCTCTTTTCGGCGGAGTCCGGGAAGAAACACGGTCTCGTGTTATGCTTGAACATAAGTAGTTTTAGGATCACTTCTTGATCTTTATAGCTTCTCGACCGTGCTTTGCTTCTCTTCTCGCTCTCATTTGCGTAAGTTAGCCACCATATATGCTAGTGCTTGCTGCAGCTCCACCTCAATACCTTTTCGTACCCATAAGCTTAAATAGTCGATCGTGAGGGTGTGAGATTACTGAATCCCCGTGACTCACAGATACTTCCAAACAGTTGTAGGTGCCGATGATACTAGTGCAGGTGGCTCAACCCAGCTCAAGGGGGGCTCGATGAAGATCTTGGTTGTTGTTTTGTTTTGTTTCCTTTCGATCAGTAGTGGAGCCCAGTTGGGGCGATCTGGGATATAGCATTAGGGGCTGTCTTTCTTTATTTGATTCTGTAATCAGACCTTGATTGTATTCTGGATGATGTAATACTATATTTATGTATTGTGTGAAGTGGCGATTGTAAGCCAACTCTTTACCCCTCTCTTATTCAGTACATGTGATGTATAAAGATTACCCCTCTTGCGACATGCCTACTATGTGGTTGTGCCTCTAAGTCGTGCCCCGACACGTGGGAGATATAGCCGCATAGCGGGTGTTACATCTGGTGTTGGG
>NC_041384.1:290025096-290031833 GCF_002162155.2 Triticum dicoccoides
CTCGGCAAGGATCTTGCCGAGGGAATCCACCTCGCCCTCTTGCCCTCCTGCGCTTCAGGTGTTGGCGTCGCCTTGGTTGTCTTGTGCTTCGGCTTCTCTCCGGCTTCCCTCCTCTGCCCTGCTAAGTGTGGCTGCGGCATGTGGCTCTGACTGCCCGTGCACAAGTAAAGGGGTCAAAAGGAGAGCCCCTACTTTTGTACACCGACACGGTTGCGGGCAGTTGCGCTTCTCGATGCATATAAGGCGCACGAGAAACGTGCCCGTACAATGTGGGGAAGTGGGAACATGGTCGAAAACGATCCCACTCCCCAAATGAGGTGGGAGGGGCGTGGCAAAAACGCCCACACACGCACCCCTACACTCCCTCCATTTTGTTCTCCTTCCTTCTCCCCTCGTAGAGCCCCAGCAGATCCCGTCGCAGCGTGTGGCCGTCGCCCGAGTGCCGGCCACAGTACCCGACGACCTCCATGCACACGCATGCGCAACGCTTTCCTTCTTATCACCGCACCCGCGCCCTCAGAGAACCTTGCCGATGTTGCAGCCGAAGGGATCTTTGGAGGGCTCCAAGACCAGCACGACCAACATCCAGTACATCCGCGACACCAAATGGCTACCACCGGCGACCATAGTGGCGGTGTGCATGGCAGGCAGGGAGAGGGTGCCGGCGCCACAGGAGGGCGATCACGTCGTGTTCTACTGCCACTTCGCACGCGAGCTCGGCCTTCCCGCGAGCCTCTTCTTCCGCTCCTTCCTTGACTTCTTCGGGCTGCAGCCATGTGGCACCCCAGCTCAGAGAAACTGGTATGCCCCTTATTCCAGCCCAGAGATCGAGGACAAGTCTTTTGGAATACGGCACTGCTTAGCATAGAACAAATCATCTCTTTATAACAATCTATATGGGTACAAGCGGATTACATCGGCACGACGATACTACGCCTGCCACGGTTGATCTATGCAAGCTGCAGAACAACACGAAGCAACGGAATAACTCTAGCAGTCAAACAACGATGACAGTGGTGAACTCCACTCTCCAGGGACTCTGGCTCGAACGCTTTTCATAGCTCGCAAACAAGGAATTCACGGCGAACAAGCAATCAAATCAGGCATGACACGCCAGGTTAGTACATTGAATGTACTTGCAAGCTCACAACAACCAAGAGCAATCAAGACAGACAATAGCATGGCAATTACAGCTTAACAAGGATTAACATGATACTAGCAGGTTAATCATAGCACGAACAAGATGAACATGATACAACTAGAACAATACGAGCATGGCATGATCATATGAACATGATGATACTAGCATGCAACATGATAACACTACCATGCACCAACTTACTCTGCTCGGGTTACCTCATAACCATCACATGCTTAATCTTACCATCACGGACATCACACGATCATCTCAGGATCCAATCAATCTTGGTATTACAATACCGTAGTAATCTTTAATGACCACAAGGAGCTTAACCCTTGACTCTCGCATAACACCACAAATATACAACAACTTGGTATCCTCGATATCATGGTGATCATCTCATGATCACAATCAACCTCTTTCTCAACATCGAACCAGGGCTGTTATTAAGCACATTATTATTATTACTATTGACCCATAGTGTGACCAACTACGAACCGGGCCCATATCCGCGGGCGCGGATATTGATAGAATTAAACATACACTCTACAGAGGTTAGCACATTGTACCCACACCATGGAACCCATGGTCTCGCACTCCCATTCGGGTGGACCAACTATGTTCCGACAAAACCGATCTACTGCCATGACACTCTCCCGGCCACTCAGACCCAAATGGGTGGCCCATTGCATACCAAAGGCATCAACTGCCACCGTCGTGGCAAAACAATGAACGGTACCAAATGGGGACATGTGCACATAACCAAACTCGGGCTCACAAGACTTATGCCGTCCTACCCGGCCAAGGTAGCGTCCGCGCATAACCTTCCCTCGTTGGAGGCACCAACGAGAGGCATGACAATAGACCCAGTTAGGACCTTCCCATAAAGCAAATGCGGTCGCACTGGTCATGTCGATATGGTGGCACCATGACTCAGCCAACAGTTGTTCAAGTTCATTTAAGTCCAGTTAAACATGAATGCAAATGATGCTGAGCCATATGAAAATAACATGATGCAACTACAATGCATGAGCTTGATATCACCACAATCATGGAGGTCCAACATAATCATCTAGCATATGAACAATATTAAATCATATATCCGAAGAGCATGGCATACTGACTAGCATGAATATCACAAGCATATCATGACCACTAGTATCAACAATAAATACTAAGCAAGGACATATCAAGAATACTACCACGTAAGCACGTAAACAACTAGATGCAAAGAAAACATGCGTAGCGACAGTACTCGGTAACCGACATTAGTCATGCACCGTAGAACATGACCAACTGAACATGTACTACTATCAAGCATGGCAATATGAAAGTAATACTAGCAAGTAGTTCATGATAACAAAGTGCAAGAAAGCATGGCATGACAGTGAACACAAATCCATAAGCATTACCGAAACAACAATAACCGTATCAAAACAAGCAGACCTTTATTAAATATTCAATTTGAAAACCATGGCTACTGCATGGCTATCATGCAAATGGCGGTTGTGGCTTGCCTGGTGATGAAAAAGGCACCAAGAAGAAGTGCGGAAAGCTCATGGAACGAAATCCCGGAAAAAATTCTCCCTCCCGGTGGCTTGATTAGGGCAAGGGCATCAAGGTAATTTTTAGTATGTCAAACCATAGTGAAAATGACAAGAGGATAACGGGCTCACCGAGACGAAGACATGGGCATTGGATTCACCTCATTCGGAGTCTCGATCAAAGAGTTATAGCCCAACGAAGTTCAGGGACCAATCTATAAAAAATATCCAAGAAGCAGGCCCCTGGAGGACAAAACAAAAAATGTATTTTTGCGAAATACACTTTCAAAACTGAGGAAACGCATTCTAAGCCGAAGTAAGATGAAATGCGCTATCATAATAGGTAACCGCATTGCGTGGAATACGTATCCACTTACTCCACGTTAGTAGCGGCGGGGCCGGGCGCCAGGGTCACTGACTGGTGGAGCAGAGAGGAGAGATGGGGCCCGCCTAGCCAGTTGGACGGGTTGTCGTCTTCTACCTTGCTCGCCCACTCCAGGCCGAGGCAGAGCTGGTGGTCGACGGGGATAACCGGCGACTCTGGCCGCCTCTCGCGATGGTCGACCTGCCGATATGCTCAGGGGATTGAGCCGCACCCACTTGTGGGCAGAACGGTCGCCAGGGAGCACGGGGGAGGGCGGAGCCGTGGCTGCGGTGGATGGTGTCTGCGGTCGAGGATGGACATGGCGCTCCGGCGGCGGCAAGAGGAAGTTGAGGGGCTGAGGAGGCTCTAGGGGTGTGGTGGAGGTCTCTGGTGGTGGCCATGAGGAGGGGGGAGGGCTCCGCTCGCTCCAATTTAGTAGGAGGCCGGCGGGGATGGTTGGGCCATGGGAGGGGCAGGAGAGCACCTCAGGCTCGGTTGAGTGATCAGGGGTGGCGATGGAGTGCTCAGAGAGGATCGGGGTGGGCTTATATAGGCGGGGCGAGGCGGTTCGAGCGGGGCGCCGCCGCGGGGGTCAGACCAACACTCTGGCGAGGCTCATCGGTCACGGGGAGGCGGACGTGACGAGGGGGAGCGGATGAGTCGCAGAGCTCACGGGGCATAAGGGGTCAAGGGCACAGGAGGAAGAAGCGAGGAACGCCATAAATGCGCTGTCGGCAACAGCTCACCCGTGGGCGTGTGGCGACGAGCGCCAACGGAGAAGCTGCCGGATGGGGTAATGGGTCCAGGGGGACAGCGACGATGATGGGAACACGCTGGACATGCACGAGCACGCTGGAATGCTGAGCAAAGGAGGGGCCCGAGCGAAACAACGGCCTGCTTGTGTCCATGGTGTGTCAGGGTGGTGGTCACCGCGTGCACGCGACGCTTACCCGTGCTTTGATCAGTCAAACATTTTCTGGGAGACAAGGTGTGCAGAGGGTGATTCCAAGGAGGAGAGAAACAAGCATAGTGATGATGTGATCACAAGTAGCAAGAAAACAAAGGAACAACAAGGTGTTTGGAGTTTGTTGGGGAGCAGATACTTGGAGATGAAGGATGAGCTTTGACTGGGTTTGATCACGCACTAAGGTGATTAAGATGGCAAGGTTTCGGCTCAAGAAGATGAGTTCAGAGTTTGCTGTAGAAAGTGCCCTACTGACCAGATTTGGAAATGAGGAAGTGACACTCACAAACTAGCTTGGATTGAGCTGAAATTTGGAGTAGATGGATTATATAAGAATATGAAGTCACTGGAAAAGCTTCATACCAAATGGACACATCAAAATGGTACTTGCTTCACAATGCTTCAATCTATACAGAAACTTAGAAAAAATACCGAGGTAAAATGGCTAGATGAAATGATCCCAAATTTGGTAGAGATGAGTTATATGGGTAGGAGAAGGTCGTGGAAAATTTTCAGCCATAATGGAGCAAGATAAAATATACTTGCTTCACTACTAAAAATTTGGACAAAAACAAAGAATTGATGCTAAGCTCACATGGATGCATTGCATGAGCTCAAATCTTGAGGAGGATGATAATTTGAGGGTATGAAGGATCATGCAAAATTTCTACCTATCTGGGAGACCGAGAAGGAGCTGCGGAAGAATGAAGCCGACAACCACAAGGATTTTGTGGAAGACGAGAATCGCTGGATCGGGCGTCTCGAAGGCGTCGCCGGCAGGATTACCACACAGCTGGCTACCATGGGGATGCCAAATGTGAGGAATACCCCAGAGCACAACGCGAGTCCCGATGCCAAGCTGACCATCCTCTTCGAGGGCGTCCTCGGGGCCCTGGAGCAGCTCCACTCCAACTGGGCGGCCTCCCTGGCCAAGGAGTCCCGGAGGCTTTCCCAGGTGCCATGACCAAGGTTCTCACCAAGATGGCACACTGGAACCCCAACTTCGACTTCGACTCCGCGCTGGACAGCTTGCCGGCGGGTGTGGGCCTCGCGGCGCTCAAGGAGCGTATCAAGCCTATCATCAACTGCATCGGTGAAATCGAGAGGATAGAGGGCCAGCGCCGAGATTAGGCACCCCGTCTCCCACTGCCGCTGCAGGTTCATGACCAAGACATTTTTTATCTTTAGTTAGAACCACATCAACAATTGATGTAATATAACTCTGCAGCACTTTTGGTACGATGCATGTTATCTTCCTCTTCGATCTTCCCTTTGTATGTTTACCCTACGTTAAACGGGTAGGCTTTCTGGTGCGTTAACCCAGGGCGGCACCTTGAGGACGGATCCCCAATGGCCTGCCGGGTGTGCTTGCTGCCGAGCGAACCACCTTACCACTCTCAACGCGGCCGCTCGAACTGTCGAGCTTGACTCGAGTCAGAATCGAGAGCGTTGGCAATTGCGGAAGCCTACCCTGCCACTCTCGACGCGACCGCTTGAGCTGTTAAGAGGACTCGAAACAGAACAAGGGTGTTGCCAATTGCGGAAGGGCCCCTTTGCATGTAGGCTTTCATACATAGGGCAGGACCTTCGAGGACAATAACCTCATATATAAAAAGGAAATTCCTTAAGGTTCCGTATGCCTTAGCTTTCTTGTTGCCGCACCGGCGTCCTTCGCGCTTGTAGGCGGCGTCGTTGTAACACCCACAATGCGGCTATATCTTCCACGTGTCGGGGCACGACTTAGAGGCATAGCCGCATGGCAGGTTTGTCGCAAGAGGGGTAATCTTCACACAATCCCATGAATTGAATAAGAAAGGGATAAAGAGTCGGCTTACAATCGCCACTTCACACAATACATAAATATAGCATACATCATCCAGAATACAATCAAGGTCCGACTACGGAACCAAAATAAGAAAGACAACCCCAAATGCTAGATTCCCGATCGTCCCAACTGGGCTCCCCTACTGATCATCCAGAAAACAAACATAGTAACGGCCAGAATCCTCGTCGAACTCCCACTTGAGTTTGGTAGCGTCCCCTGCACTGGCATGATCGGCACCTGCATCTGTTTGGAAGTATCTGTGAGTCACGGGGACTCAGCAATCTCACACCCGTGAGATCAAAACTATTTAAGCTTATGGGTAGGGAAGGGGTAGTGAGGTGGAGCTGCAGCAAGCACTAAGCATATATGGTGGCTAACTTACGCAAATAAGAGCGAGAAGAGAAGCAACACAATGGTCGTGAACAAGAAGTGATCAAGAAGTGATCCCGAATCTACTTACGTTCAAGCATAACACAAGAACCGTATTCACTTCTCGGACTCTGCCGAGAAGAGACCATCACGGCTACACACGCGGTTGATTCATTTTAATTAAGTTAATTGTCAAGTTCTCTACAACCGGACATTAACAAAATCCCATCTGCCACATAACCGCGGGCATGGCTTTGAAAAGTTCAAATCCCTGCAGGGGTGTCCCAACTTAGCCCATCACAAGCTCTTACAGTCAACGAAGGATATTCCTTCGCCTAGGAAGACCTGATCGGAATCCCGGCTACAAGACAGTTCGACAATGGTAAAACAAGACCAGCAAAGCCGCCCAATTCACCGACATCCCGATAGGAGCTGCACATATCTCGTTCTCTGGGCAACACCGGATTGTCCAAACTTCCGGTAGGCCAGCCCAGAGTTGCCCCTGGTGGCCACCGACGACTGACAGGTTC